>NC_092157.1:9825997-9933497 GCF_045791955.1 Oncorhynchus clarkii lewisi | reverse complement strand
TTGTGAGTGTGTGTGTCTATGTGTGTGTCTTTTGTGTGTGTGTGTGTGTGTGTGTGTGTGTGTGTGTGTGTGTGTGTGTGTGTGTGTGTGTGTGTGTGTGTGTGTGTATCTTTGTGTGTGAGTCATTGTTTGTGTGTGTGTGTGTGTCTGTGTGTATGTGTGTGTGTTATGTCTTTGTGTGAGTGTTTTTCTTTGTGTGTGTGTGTGTGTGTGTGTGTGTGTGTGTGTGTGTCTTTGTGAGTATTTGTGTGTCTTTGCATGTGTGTGTGTGTGTGTCTTTGTGTGTGTTTGTCTTTGTGTGTATGTGTGTGTAAGTGTGTCTTTCTGTGTGTGTGTGTGTGTGTGTGTGTCTTTGTGTATGTTTGTCTTTGTGTGTATGTATGTGTGTGTGTGTGTGTGTGTGTGTGTGTGTGTGTGTGTGTGTGTGTGTGTGTGTCTTTGTGTGTGTGTGTGTGTGTGTGTGTGTGTGTGTGTGTGTGTGTGTGTGTGTGTGTGTGTGTGTGTGTGTGTGTGTGAAAAGTCAGTCTCAAAACTTTTCCTGAGAGAACACACATACCCAGCCCTCCTGACCTCTCTTTTTATGGCTTCCTGTCTGGCTGTTAAGGTTACCTGTTGGTTGCCTGCTGGTTGCCAGCTGGTTGCCTGTTGGTTGCCTGCTGGTTGCCTGCTTGTTGCCTGCTTGCATTAATTACCTCCGGTCCTGCGCTCCCTGGACACCCTCATTCCAATGCCACCTTTAGGGTCTGCTGTGCAGGAGCAGGCCTGACCAGGGTTCAAACCAATTAACAAACAGCTTTGCTTAAAGGAGTCTATGCCTTAGATTCTACCCTCCCTCCAAGACTGAGCCTAGTGGTACCTACCTACCCTGAGAGCTGGCATGCCCTTTGTCTAGCCACCTCGGTCGGTTGAATTAAAGAAATCAAAAATGAATTGGCTTCCCCGCCCTGCCTCTCATCTATTTGCTCCGAGGCTCATGTACCATCAGAATGTTAATGCAGCCGTGATTATTCGTGTAGCTGTGCTATTTCCTACTCAACATGTAGTGTGCAATACATTTGAAATCCCATGGTTTGCTTTGTGGCTTATGTCAAACGACATGCTTATGGTTATTCCGTCTATTCGCCAAACGTTTGACGTGTTCGTGCTGATCTGATGAATTCCGAATATTTCAAGGCCTCCGGTTGATGTTGTAGAGGTTATGGGAGTCACGGCTAGGTTTGTGTTCTCATCGCAAGACTGTCTATGCAAAACATATTTCACAAGAGACAGGATGCCTGCTACACAGACAAACACACACACACATCATAATGCTGTTTATGTTACCATACTTTGAGGTTCAGCACCCTTGCAAAACAGTATTAAACAAGTGCCACTAACGTACGTTAGTGTAATGTACTTCCTCACTAATTTATTTTGGCCACACTTCCTCTCTCTCTCTCCCCCGCTCTCTCTCTCTCTCTCCCCCGCTCTCTCTCTCTCTCTCTCTCTCTCTCTCTCTCTCTCTCTCTCTCTCTCCCGCTCTCTCTCTCTCCCCCGCTCTCTCTCTCTCTCTCTCTCTCTCTCTCTCTCTCTCTCTCTCTCTCTCCCCCCGCTCTCTCTCTCTCTCTCTCCCCCGCTCTCTCTCTCTCTCTCTCTTTCTCTCTCTCTCTCTGTCTCTCTCTCTCTCTCTCTCTCCCCCGCTCTCTCTCTCTCTCTCTCTCTCTCTCTCTCCCCCCCGCTCTCTCTCTCTCTCTCTCTCTCTCTCTCTCTCTCTCTCTCTCTCTCTCTCTCTCTCTCTCTCTCTAATCCACACTGTCATCTAGCAGATTTTAGACTAAGCTGCCATTTCAACCTAGGGATGAGATGAAACGGAGCAGTTTTCTCATAAATGTCTTACCAAGTACGAGACGCCAGGAGCTTTTTTAAAACTGGCCAAACGCTGCATGCTCTGCCCCCTCTCATTTGAATTTATTTGGGAGATAATATTGTTGATATGCACAATGTTAAAAGGGGAAATAGAAAATGGCAGAGGCAACCTTCCTGTCAGAGAGCCAAGAGAGGCCACATTTCAGAAAGGCATAAATTAGATTTTCTAATCCCTACCTGGTTGGCAGGAGGATGTACCTGTGCAGTGGAAACTCAGAAGGTGAGTTGTGTGTGTGTGTGTGTGTGTGTGTGTGTGTGTGTGTGTGTGTGTGTGTGTGTGTGTGTGTGTGTGTGTGTGTGTGTGTGTGTGTGTGTGTGTGTGTGTGTGTGTGTGTGTGCTTGGTTGCATGTGAATGTCTCTGTGTGTGAAAGACGAGGCTAGGCAAGAGAGAGAGGTGGAAAGTGTAGGGAGAGATATTTGTGGTTTGGCTACTAGGGTGTGACGCATATTGTGTTCAAGATCAAGACCGTGATGAAAACATCTTTGGAGTGTAAATAAAGAGTGACATCCTTTAAATGAATGAAATGGACAGACAGAGATAGATATAGAGGTGGAGACGGTAAACACATGCATGTTTTCAGTTAGACGGAGACAGTAAACACATGTATGTACCATGTTTTCAGTTAGACGGAGACAGTAAACACATGCGTGTACCATGTTTTCAGTTAGACGGAGACAGTAAACACATGCATGTACCATGTGTACAGTTAGACGGAGACAGTAAACACATGCGTGTACCATGTTTTCAGTTAGACGGAGACAGTAAACACATGCGTGTACCATGTTTTCAGTTAGACGGAGACAGCAAACACATGCATGTACCCTGTTTTCAGTTAGATGGAGACAGTAAACACATGTATGTACCATGTTTTCAGTTAGACAGAGACAGTAAACACATGTATGTACCATGTTTTCAGTTAGACGGAGACAGTAAACACAGGGCGGTACAGCAGGGCTCTAGAATCATTCCGCGGACTTAGTTGCTGTCCTGGGTGGTGACGACGGTGGATGAATCCAAGACAACCTCACTTCCTCTTCCTGTCACATGACATCACTGTAAGGGGTTGGGACGTCATCAGAGCCCTCTGTATGGCCATGGCCAGCTGCCGTCGTCCTCAAACTTAACAGACCAAAAAACAAACAGTCTTTATCAGTCTTGTCTAATGTGATATCAGCTTGTTTAGCGTGTTTGTTTTGGTGCTGAGGGGCCAGTGTCCATTCCTTTCCGCTCTGTCCTCTGACTCTACAGTTCCACTGGAAAACATCAAGAGAAGGAAAGTGTGTCATTTTTTATGAATCTAACACAATTAAGGCCATCGTTTCCTACAGCCTGGAGAGCAACTGTCCCACCAGAGCCCAAGTGACACGTTCTTCTAATTACTGCATGCACACACACACACGTGCTCACACACACACACACACACACACACACACACACACACACACACACACACACACACACACACACACACACACACACACACACACACACACACACACACACACACACACGCCCGCGCGCTCACACACACACACACACACACACACACACACACACACACACACACACACGCTCTCACACACACACACACACACACACACACACACACACACACACACACGCTCACATGGTTTGAGTTAAATATTTGAGTAAATACAGCTCATGTTTTATTGGTACTTTCATCAAATAAATGTTGCTGTCTTAATATGTTGCTGTCTTAATATGTTGCTGTCTTAATATGTTGCTGTCTTAATATGTTGCTGTCTTAATATGTTGCTGTCTTAATATGTTGCTGTCTTAATATGTTGCTGTCCATATCAGGTTTTTAACAGCATCAAAAAGGGAACGAATGGACGTCTTGAAACAGTGTGGAGAACAAAAGGGAACTCGAGGATGAGGTGCCTCCAGTTCAGTGGGACCTGGGTGACGAGTTTCTTAATGTGTTGATTTATCCAATCACAACGTCTGGATGTATATTCTCAAATATATACAAGGTACACCTCTGCAATTTCCTTCAGATGTTCATAATTTGACCCATGAAGTCTGTTCATTCCCCAAGATATTTTTTTCATCCCTCCATCGAGACTCAAAAGCATACCTCGGTTCTCTCTCCCATTTCTTCATCTCCATTTCTGCTTGACGATAGCCATTCTGAGTGTGCCTACATGAAACAAAATGTTTGTTTATCTCATTTGTAACTCTGTGTTGTTGTTTACGTCGCACCGCTTTGCATTATCTTGCCCAGGTCGCAGTTGTAAATGAGAACTTGTTCTCAACTGGCCGACCTGGTGAAATAAAAAGAAATCTATAAAAACATGAAATGAACAAACAGAGTGTACAATCTCACACAGATAACAATAATGGCTGTTGTTAGGACCACTCCACTGATGGCAGAGACCGAATGTTGTATTGATCAAGAGGCCTTTCTTCTCTCTCCACATGCAAACCTTTGAATGTGTTGGTTTAGGGTGCTAGACAATAATATCGAATTCTCTCTCTCTCTCTCTCTCTCTCTCTCTCTCTCTCTCTCTCTCTCTCTCTCTCGTTACTGCACCTATTGGTGAGAACATCATAAGTGTGAGAGAGAGAATAAGACAGAAGGGGACAATCAGAGAGGGAAAAAGAAAAAGTGCGCGAGCAGAGGAAGGAAGAACACTAAAGAGAACATCTAAGTCCTCAAGTAGCCTGACACAGCTTATTGTGTAGGGGTGAGGTAAATCATGGCTCCAGATCAATCAAAAGTCTGACCCCGCCCACTCCAGGAAAATGACCAACCTGGAGAAGATGGAGGATTCTGTCTAAGAGGAGAAATGGCAGAGAGGGAGGCATCAGGAATCGGTGTTTTATTAAGGAGTTAGGAGAGCGATACTCAAGGAATGTGTATTTCTTTTTATGAATATCACACAATTAGGGATGTAGGGAGGGCTATTCCAATCACACACTTAGGTGGACCTTGAGACCAAGACCAGAGATGGGGGTCAAATACGTTTTCTATTCAGTCAATGGAAAATGGAGTACCATTTTCTGTAAGGATTTTTCCATTCATAATTCAAATTTCAATTCACTTTCTGAAATGAAAACTGATTGGAACCCAACCGTACTGTTCAACATGGACCTCTGCAAAGGACCAATAGACATGAAAGTCATACTGGGGAGAGAAGTCTTAAAATACACTGTTATCAAGATCAGCTCAAATTTAGTATGATATAATCTAATACGAAACGATCAACTATCAAACACGAGGGAAGTGACTGCTGTACACACACACACCAATGGGGCCCCCCCATGAGAATTATCCCAGCTGTACTGCACATAAGAGTCTTAGAAGCAGCTAAGTAAATACAGTTGAAGTCGGAAGTTTAAATGTACTTAGGCTGGAGCCATTAAAACTTGTTTTTCAACCACTCCACAAATTTCTTGTTAACAAACTATAGTTTTGGCAAGTCGGTTAGAACATCTACTTTGCGCATGACACAAGTAATTTTTCCAACAATTGTTTATAGACAGATTATTTAACTTATAATTCACATTATCACAATTCCAGTGGGTCAGAAGATTACATATACTAAGTTGACTGTGCCTTTAAACAGTTTGGAAAATTCCAGAAAATTATGTCATGCTTTAGAAGCTTCTGATAGGCTAATTGACATCATTTGAGTCAATTGGAGGTGTACCTGTGGATGTATTTCAAGGCCTACCTTCACACTCAGTGCCTCTTTGCTTGACATTATGGGAAAATCAAAAGAAATCAGCAAAGACCTCAGAAAAACTATTGTAGACCTCCACAAATCTGGTTCATCCTTGGGAGCAATTTCGAAATGCCTGAAGGTACCACGTTCATCTGTACAAACAATAGTACACAAGTATAAACACCATGGGACCACGCAGCCATCATACTGCTAAGGAAGGTGACGCATTCTGTCTCCTAGAGATGAACGTGCTTTGGTGCGAAAAGTGCAAATCAATCCCAGAACAACAGCAAAGGTACTTGTTAGGATGCTGGAGGAAACAGGTACCAAGTATATCCACAGTAAAATGAGCACTATATTGTCATAACCTGAAAGGCCGCTCATTGCTCCAAAACCACCATTAAAAAGCCAGACTGCGGGTTGCAACTGCACATGGGGACAAAGATCGCACTTTCTGGAGAAATGTCCTCTGGTCTGATGAAACAAAAATAGAGCTGTTTGGCCATATCGTTATGTTTGGAGGAAAAAGGGGGAGGCTTGCAAGCCGAAGAACACCATCCCAACCATGAAGCACGGGGATGGCAGCATCATGTTGTGGGGGTGCTTTGCTGCAGGAGGGACTGGTGCACTTCACAAAATAGATGTCATCATGAGGAAGGAAAATTATGCTGATATATTGAAGCAACATCTCAAGACATCAGTCAGGAAGTTAAACCTTGGTCGCAAATGGATCTTCCAAATGGACAATGACCCCAAGCATACTTCCAACGTTGTGGCAAAATGGCTTAAGGACAACAAAGTCAAGGTATTGGATTGGCCATCACAAAGCCCTGACCTCAATCCTATTGAACATTTGTGGGCAGAACTGAAAAAGTGTGTGCGAGCAAGGAGGCCTACAAACCTGATTCAGTTACACCAGCTCTGTCAGGAGGAATGGGCCAATATTCACCCAACTTATTGTGGGAAGCTTGTGGAAGGCTACCCGAAACGTTTAACCTAAGTTACGCATTGAAAAGGCAATGCTACCAAATACTAATTGAATGTATGTAAACTTCTGACCCACTGGGAATGTGATGAAAGAAATAAAAGCTGAAATAAAATCACTCTCTACTATTATTCTGACATTTCACATTCTTAAAATAAAGTGTTGATCCTAACTGACCTAAGACAGGGAATTTTTACTAGGATTAAATGTCAAGAATTGTGAAAAACTGAGTTTAAATGTATTTGGCTTGGGTGTATGTTAACTTTCAACTTCAACTGTATACCAGAGCCTATTGGATTTTGTTGTGTTCTATGATCAATTATTAATAAATAAGAACAATAGAAAAATATCAAATAATGAATGAAGGAGCAACAAAAAAATTACAGTAGCGAGGCCATATACAGGGGGTACCGGTACAGAGTCAATGGGGCACCGGTTAGTCGAGTTAGTATAGGTAATATGTACATGTAGGCTGTTGCCTGAACTTGTTAACATTTTTGTCAAATCCAGGTTTTAAATTGTAAAAAAAAACTGCTCTTACACAGCCCAGGTAAGGTTCCTGAAATCCCCAAATCAACCCAGTTAATAACCATGAATAATGTCCACTCCTCTCCTCTTTGTCTTGTCTGGGGGCTCAGCCTAATCACCCCTGACAGTCAGCTTTGCTCTTTTATTAACTCTGAGTCACTTGTAATCAGTAACAGTGAAGTCAGGCGGCAGGCAGGGCGTGCTTGTGTGAACTCCCACCACTGCAATGCCTCTCCTGGCCCTGTATGGCCTGGGCCAGCCTGAGCCAGTCTGGGCCAGCCTTGGCCAGTGCGGCTAATGGGGCACAAACCCCACACAAAGAAATAACTCTGGTCCGTCTGTATGTGGGTCAGGGCTCTCTATCGACGGTTCCCATGTCGGACCACCATCGTCCTCTACTAATAACCACTGGTGCAGACTCTCTCCCGCATCACACCAGAGTTGTTGGGGATGGTGCGTGGTTTTTTCTCTCTCACAGCATCCCCTGCATTGGCAGACAATGGAGTGGTTTGATAAAGAGACGGGCTGACATTCGAACAGGCAATTTGTGCTCAAGCGACGACGAGGAGGGGGCCAGGAATTCGCTTCACTCCCTTAAAAGAATGTAGAGTCGCCCATATGTCTGTCTGCCCTATTGCATACTCGCCGGAGTGGAAGGGCTCGGATGGATGCTAGAGTGCTCTCTCTTCCTCAATCATTCTTTCTGCAGGGCTGACGACACTCTTTCCACTGCTGAGCTGCAGACCCAAAGCCTAATGCTATTTTGTCTATCACATTAAACCGTGCAGCGTCCATCTAGGAAGCTATGCTGGCCACAGCTCGGTGAAGCAAGAGGAGAGTGTCCTGGTTCTTGTCCTCGTCGAGGTTAAAGAACGGACGAGTGGCATTTCACGTGGAAGCATTGAACATATGAGCATTTATAACGGAAGGCTGGAATGTCACACATCTTCAACATCCAACATTTCTCCTCTCAAGTAATACACACCTAAAACCGTGTTAGTGTTTTTAGACAAGCCACTATTAATTCTCCTAAATATAGGTTTCAAATCTGTATTTGTTCCCGCCGACCTTTTAATCGTGTGACTGGCTAACGTCTAATTTGTAAAATGGCAGAAATGTGAGGTAAAACTACTTAGAGGTAATGATCTCCTTTCAATATATATCAGCCATGCTGAACAGAGGTCAACAGAGTGAAGCAGCACTGCTACTACAGTGAGCCAGAGCCGGCCTGTGTATTTGCTGGAATTAGCAATCTCTCAGCACACAGATATTTGTTTCTGATCAGGCTTTTAGCACTTCCATTAGCTTCCTATTCGTTTTCCTGTAGGCTATAGGCTTTTTCCTCAATTACAGTGACTTGTGATGGCGAGTCATTACACGTGTATGGTGACCAACTGTACATTTTTTTGGAAGTATTTTTATTTGGAAGTAGCAGCTGCCATTACACCAGAGTGGGGCGGCAGGGTAGCCTAGTGGTTAGAGTGTAGAGGTGGCAGGATAGCCTAGTGGTTAGAGTGTAGGGGCGGCAGGGTAGCCTAGTGGTTAGAGTGTAGGGGCGGCAGGGTAGCCTAGTGGTTAGAGTGTAGGGGCGGCAGGGTAGCCTAGTGGTTAGAGTGTAGAGGTGGCAGGGTAGCCTAGTGGTTAGAGTGTAGGGGCGGCAGGGTAGCCTAGTGGTTAGAGTGTAGGGGCGGCAGGGTAGCCTAGTGGTTAGAGTGTAGGGGCGGCAGGGTAGCCTAGTGGTTAGAGTGTAGGGGCGGCAAGGTAGCCTAGTGGTTAGAGTGTAGGGGCGGCAGGGTAGCCTAGTGGTTAGAGCGTAGAGGTGGCAGGGTAGCCTAGTGGTTAGAGTGTAGGGGCGGCAGGGTAGCCTAGTGGTTAGAGTGTAGGGGCGGCAGGGTAGCCTAGTGGTTAGAGTGTAGGGGTGGCAGGGTAGCCTAGTGGTTAGAGTGTAGGGGCGGCAGGGTAGCCTAGTGGTTAGAGTGTAGGGGCGGCAGGGTAGCCTAGTGGTTAGAGTGTAGGGGCGGCAGGGTAGCCTAGTGGTTAGAGTGTAGGGGCGGCAGGGTAGCCTAGTGGTTAGAGTGTAGGGGCGGCAGGGTAGCCTAGTGGTTAGAGTGTAGGGGCGGCAGGGTAGCCTAGTGGTTAGAGTGTAGGGGCGGCAGGGTAGCCTAGTGGTTAGAGTGTAGGGGCGGCAGGGTAGCCTAGTGGTTAGAGTGTAGGGGCGGCAGGATACGCCTAGTGGTTAGAGTGTAGGGGCGGCAGGATACGCCTAGTGGTTATAGTGTAGGGGCGGCAGGGTAGCCTAGTGGTTAGAGTGTAGGGGTGGCAGGGTAGCCTAGTGGTTAGAGTGTAGGGGCGGCAGGGTAGCCTAGTGGTTAGAGTGTAGGGGTGGCAGGGTAGCCTAGTGGCTAGAGCGTTTAACTAGTAACCGGAAGGTTGCAAGTTCAAATCCCCGAGCTGACACAGTACAAATCTGTTGTTCTGCCCCTGAACAGGCAGTTAACCCACTGTTCCTAGGCCGTCGTTGAAAATAAGAACTTGTTCTTAACTGACTTGCCTAGTTAAATAAAGGTAAAAAAATAATAACTAATAATTACGCAACTCAACCAGGTGGCAGAATTCTGATGCAAGACCTCAAAAAAAAAGAGACAGAGCTTAAAGTTCAGAGTAATTTAATCACGTCAAACAGCATTCAGGACTCGAACCACATAGTTTATAATTAAGCAAAAAGGCACAAGGAAGTGTGGTATATTGTCAATATACCATAGCTCAGGGCTGTTCTTAAGCATGACGCAACGCAGAGTGCCTGGTATATTGGCCATATACCACAAACCCCCAAGGTGCCTTATTGCTATTATAAACTGGTTACCAACGTAATTAGAGCAGTAAAAATACCCGTGGTTTACAGTCTGATACCATAGCAGTCAGCCAATCAGTATTCAGTGATCAAACCACCCAGTTAATAATTCCTAAAGAACCCGTCTGTATATAGAACTATCACCTCCAAAAGACTTTAAAGCATGATCCCGTCTATTCCATTATTCTATTTTAAAGTTTATAGCTGATAACCTCTTGCTCATCAAAGCAATGAAAATCCTCAGGGTCTCCAACACACAGACGTGAAGCTGCTAATAGAACAGAATTGATGTTTGAGAAATTTCCCTGCTTTCACAATACGTATGGTAACTTAACTCCCCTAGTATCAACCAGCTCTGTTCTCTGCAGTTCAACTGAGCCTAATTCCATAATTAATGATATTGAAGACAATGGAATGGGAGTTTTTAGACACGCCTCTTCCCCACCCAGTCCCAAACATGCACCCTCCCAAACAAGCGCCAGTAAGAAAAGCTGTATTCTGGGCCCCTCCCTTCTCTATGTTAATGTGTCAACAACACCGAAGGCCAGATTTAGGTTACTAATCGTTTACACCAGGTGTGATGTCTGAACCCGTTATTCTTCCAAGTAAGGGATAAAGCAACCCTCAAAACAGCTTTATAAACCTGACCGTTATAAAGCTTAGTAAACCTGACCTTTATAAAGCTTCGTAAACCTGACCTTTATAAAGCTTAGTAAACCTGACCTTTATAAAGCTTAGTAAACCTGACCTTTATAAAGCTTAGTAAACCTGACCTTTATAAAGCTTAGTAAACCTGACCTTTATAAAGCTTAGTAAACCTGACCTTTATAAAGCTTAGTAAACCTGACCTTTATAAAGCTTAGTAAACCTGACCTTTATAAAGCTTAGTAAACCTGACCTTTATAAAGCTTAGTAAACCTGACCTTTATAAAGCTTAGTAAACCTGACCTTTATAAAGCTTAGTAAACCTGACCTTTACAAAGCTTAGTAAACCTGACCTTTATAAAGCTTAGTAAACCTGACCTTTACAAAGCTTAGTAAACCTGACCTTTACAAAGCTTAGTAAACCTGACCTTTATAAAGCTTAGTAAACCTGACCTTTATGAAGCTTAGTAAACCTGACCTTTATAAAGCTTAGTAAACCTGACCTTTGTAAAGCTTAGTAAACCTGACCTTTGTATGGCTTAGTAAACCTGACCTTTGTATAGCTTAGTAAACCTGACCTTTGTATAGCTTAGTAAACCTGACCTTTGTATAGCTTAGTAAACCTGACCTTTATAAAGCTTAGTAAACCTGACCTTTGTAAAGCCTAGTAAACCTGACCTTTATAAAGCTTAGTAAACCTGACCTTTGTAAAGCTTAGTAAACCTGACCTTTGTAAAGCTTAGTAAACCTGACCTTTATAAAGCTTAGTAAACCTGACCTTTATAAAGCTTAGTAAACCTGACCTTTATTAAGCGTAGTAAACCTGACCTTTATAAAGCTTAGTAAATCTGACCTTTATAAAGCTTAGTAAACCTGACCTTTATAAAGCTTATTAAACCTGACCTTTGTAAAGTTTAGTAAACCTGACCTTTATAAAGCTTAGTAAACCTGACCTTTATAAAGCTTAGTAAACCTGACCTTTATAAAGCTTCGTAAACCTGACCTTTGTAAAGCTTAGTAAACCTGACCTTTATAAAGCTTAGTAAACCTGACCTTTATAAAGCTTAGTAAACCTGACCTTTATAAAGCTTAGTAAACCTGACCTTTATAAAGCTTAGTAAACCTGACCTTTGTAAAGCTTAGTAAACCTGACCTTTATAAAGCTTAGTAAACCTGACCTTTATAAAGCTTAGTAAACCTGACCTTTATAAAGCTTAGTAAACCTGACCTTTATAAAGCTAAGTAAACCTGGCTTTTATAAAGCTTAGTAAACCTGACCTTTATAAAGCTTAGTAAACCTGACCTTTATAAAGCTTAGTAAAGCTGACCTTTATAAAGCTTAGTAAACCTGACCTTTATAAAGCTTAGTAAACCTGACCTTTATAAAGCTTAGTAAACCTGGCTTTTATAAAGCTAAGTAAACCTGACCTTTATAAAGCTTAGTAAACCTGACCTTTATAAAGCTTAGTAAACCTGACCTTTATAAAGCTTAGTAAACCTGACCTTTATAAAGCTTAGTAAACCTGACCTTTATAAAGCTTAGTAAACCTGACCTTTGTAAAGCTTAGTAAACCTGACCTTTATAAAGCTTAGTAAACCTGACCTTTATAAAGCTTAGTAAACCTGACCTTTATATAGCTTAGTAAACCTGGCTTATTGAATCTGGATTGTTGATATTGGGTAGCAAAAAGGAATGGAGTTCAGGGTGGAGAAATACTTAAACGACTGTGGTTCTATGTGAAGGCACAACATGTCACTGTAAAACATGACTGCCTGTCGTGGCCATTTTTTGCCTCTCCTCTAATGCTAAAGGACTGAAATGGTCCTTACAGAGAGCTATCTGTACTGTATCTGAACGTTAACTGCAAGTCTAAGGAATCTGTCCAGAGAACAGCTCATGTGTGAAAATATGAGATTCTTGTAACCTCCTCCTATTCAATTCCAAACCCTGGTATTTACCTTTGTCAGCCTTTGCTTGATCTCTCAAACCAAGCTGATCCTCATCCTGCGGCAGTGTCGCTGGTTCCCCATCACAGGTGCACTCAGCACATTTAGCATAGCCCTTCATTTCTGCTCATCGTTTAGGTTAATAGCTTACTGATGGTTCCAGAGAGCTGCATTAATAAAAGAGGCTTTGGGGACCCCAGAGCCGAGTCATAAGCACGATTGTAATGCTCGTTTGCGATGTCGAGACACTCATAGCAACTAATTACCAATTTGCTTCTCTTTCAAATCCTATTTCGAGATATAGTTATCGACTTACTCTTTTGTTTTTAGGTACCCGCAAGCTATGAACGACTTCAACGCAACATGTTGAAGGGTACAACTTCACAAATTGATTAACAGAAGGAGAGGGTGAGCTCGATGCAGTTACTGTAGGCAAGCAGATGTTTAACACCTGCTCCAATGAGCATTTTTCAACGAGCTCAGCTGTCTTCTGCGGCTTGACTGACTGTTCACTTTACGGCTGTCTTTGTCGTTCACTTTGAAGGATGCTGCAGTGAACTAATCTTACTCTGACATGTAAAACCATCAATACAATCAACAGCTAGAGTCGCTTCCTGGTCGATCAGTACTCTCAGGGCTGGCACTGTCATAGATATAGTATCACTGTTCATTCACTTGAATTGGGTTGTCCTTTCTAGTAAGTCTATTTCTATGGTTACAGTATGCGCTACCCTATTACTAGGGCCCTGTGTGTTGGTTAATCATGTCACATGACCTGGATCTTAACCTTTATTTCAAGCCTTTTCCAGAAATGAGAGTTAGACCAAAAATAAAAGCAATTGTCTGAGGGTGGACTATGGTGTTGGACCATCTGACACAAAACAGAAAAGAAAGGGGGACAGTTTCATAAATAAGCTTTAAATAAAAGGTTAAAATCCAGGTCATGTGACATGACTAACCAATACCTACAGACCACAACTGAAACTGCCTCAGGGTTCAGTTACAATGCGTCTAACGGTACAGACCCAAGGCCTCACTTCCCCGTCAGTCATCGTCCATCATCT
The DNA here is from genome assembly GCF_045791955.1 of Oncorhynchus clarkii lewisi. Lineage (NCBI taxonomy): Eukaryota > Metazoa > Chordata > Actinopteri > Salmoniformes > Salmonidae > Oncorhynchus > Oncorhynchus clarkii. Next base: position 9,919,881 of record NC_092157.1, on the reverse strand, counting down.
CCCCTCTCTGTGAGCTCTCACTGTGTGGGCCCAGACCAGAAAGTCACGTTTGTCATTTTAACCATATCTACATGTAAATACTAACTGGTGTCTGTATGTAGCCTCGCTACTTTTATAGCCTCTCTACTGTATATAGCCTGTCTTTTAACTGCTGTTTTATTTCTTTACTTACCTATTGTTCACCTAATACCTTTTTTGCATTATTGATTAAAGCCTGTAAGTAAGCATTTCACTGTAAGGTCTACTACACCTGTTGTATTCAGCATTTCACTGTAAGGTCTACTACACCTGTTGTATTCAGCATTTCACTGTAAGGTCTACTACACCTGTTGTATTCAGCATTTCACTGTAAGGTCTACTACACCTGTTGTATTCAGCATTTCACTGTAAGGTCTACTACACCTGTTGTATTCAGCATTTCACTGTAAGGTCTACTACACCTGTTGTATTCAGCATTTCACTGTAAGGTCTACTACACCTGTTGTATTCAGCATTTCACTGTAAGGTCTACTACACCTGTTGTATTCAGCATTTCACTGTAAGGTCTAATACACCTGTTGTATTCAGCATTTCACTGTAAGGTCTACTACACCTGTTGTATTCAGCATTTCACTGTAAGGTCTACTACACCTGTTGTATTCAGCATTTCACTGTAAGGTCTACTACACCTGTTGTATTCAGTATTTCACTGTAAGGTCTACTACACCTGTTGTGTTCAGCATTTCACTGTAAGGTCTACTACACCTGTTGTATTCAGCATTTCACTGTAAGGTCTACTACACCTGTTGTCTTCAGCATTTCACTGTAAGGTCTAATACACCTGTTGTATTCAGCATTTCACTGTAAGGTGAACACCTGTTGTATTCGGTGCACGTGACAAATACATTTTGATTTTATTTGTTTTGAAAGTGACACAAAAAAACAACTAAACACACAACACCGTCACAACAATGCCCCGCGAGATCAGTCGGTCAATACAACGCGCCACTTGTGAGCATACAATACAATCCTAAGTATGGCATGGACCAGTCTGAGAGGATGCACATCCTGTAAAACACCACAGGTCATGTGTTTACAAACATAAGCCTGTGATCATAGCGGTTGTGCTTGAGCTGCTGTCTGCAAAAGGCGGTGGTGCCGTGATAATGAACTCATCTGCGTGACACTGACAGCACGCATTAACTGTATCAACATGTTCCCCTTCCTTTATGTACCTTTCCTCTCTGGTTAAACAAATACCGCACAATTACTCATCGCGGCATTCATATTTATGGTAAACAGAGTTTTCATCCAACCTCAATCTGCACAGATTTTAGGAATTCAAATTCAGAGCTCCTCTTTTCAATGCAAATCAAATAATGGAATAAAAGCTCAACTTACGGTGTGATGTTCCATCCAGTCTCTGTCAAGACAGATAATGAGTGACTAAAAGAGAGAGAGACAGAGAGAAAGAGAGACAGAGAGAGAGAGAGAGAATGGTGGTCACCTTCAGTTTTGCCCACTTACAAGGCAAGCTTGACAGTCTTAATATGGTAACACAAGACACACAGTAGTACACTTATCATTGAATCATTAACTTGGGAAAAATAGATCATTAAAAGTTCAAAAGATACTGGAGTTAAATGCTTAAACAACTTAAAAGGCAGGTGAAGGTTCGCTATGGATCTATGAATAGCTTAGTGAGTCCAGTGGAGGACTAAAGTTAAGTGAGTTCTTTGAATACATTTCAATTCCAAAACACACCTCCGGAATCACGCAACAGTTATTCAGAGAGATGTTTAACTGAGTTTAACCACAGTAGAACGCGGTGTCCGTCAAAAAAACGACAACAACAGCCTCCAACTGTCATTACGCCATCTCCGTGAAATTCCTGCTTAGGGACAGAGGGTGTCTCAGGGAGCCTCATAAATCTCGTAATCACTACACCCCTCTTCTCAGCCAATTAATTGCATACTTACAGAATAGATGGGGTCATTGTCCAGTGGGGGAAGCTGAATCCAACCAAGAGTTGACTGAATCTCTACTTGTCAACATCACCATACCAACAACCAAAGTTGAGTATGTTCTAGCTGTATATAGGAAAACACTGATATTGATGCAGTAGATCATAGCAATACGGCATCTCGTGGGTTTATGACATATGGCCAATATACTACGGCTAAGGACTGTATCCAGGCACTCCGCGTTGTGTCGTGCTTTAAGAATAGTCCTTAGCCGTGGTATATTGGCCATATACCACACCTCCTCATGCCTTATTGCTTAAAATAGACTCTTCCGTGTAGGAAAAGGAACAACAACCATGTGTTAGGTTCCAGACAAGTCAGAAGTGGGCACTGCATTTGTCAATCACTGGACAAGTCAAAAGTGGGCACTGCATTTGTCAATCACTGGACAAGTCAAAAGTGGGCACTGCATTTGTCAATCACTGGACAAGTCAGAAGTGGGCACTGCATTTGTCAATCACTGGACAGACAACGTGAAGAGGGTCGTGCCACTGCCATGCAGTAGTACTTTATCTCAGATCTCTTGCACGTCACCCAGTCAAGCTCTACGGCAGACACGCTGCAGCCGAGGGCACTTGTCCCAGCAGGGACGGGAACCGCCATCACATTACTGACATCATCACATCTCCAAATCAACCTAATAGGAGGAAGAAATGTAGCCACATTTTCTTTTAAATGAAGTTTCCTCATTCCCATTTCCTGTAGTTGTCCAATTGTTATTTTCCTGAAGCGATTGCGAGAGCTCACAGTGTGCTAATCAAAGGGGAACTTTCCTGCCTGTCAAGAGACACATAGTAAATCCTTGTCAAGAAAAGCAGCTGTCGCATGCTAGAGATGGTCCTCATTGGTGAATAACATGTTCTCTAAATGGTCCCTGTGGTCCCAATTTCCCCGAGATCAAGCCCTAATGATGACCCAAGGCCCATTTTTTAAATAATTATTTTCGATGCCCTTTTAACAATCATTTCACTTCTTTGCACAATTTGACTCCGAAGCCCAAGATGGATGCCTTGCGTTCCCTTCCCTGCCTCGTAGACATAATCTTTTGGGGGCCACATTAGTTTCTTGTTTTATCACAAGCAGCAGGCATGATACATTCAAAGAAAGCAGAACATTCTGCAAAAAGTATATTTCTTTCTTCTCTATGCATATTAAATACATCATGCTTGACAGACTTCCTTCCACCCTTTCCCAAAAGCTATGCTGAAGCGGAGCCCAAAACACCCCCTATGTCCTCAAACACCCACCACCCTTCACTCCTTGCACGCAGTAAAAGTCTCCATGCACTCCGAGGTTCAAGGGAACTACGGAAGCTCAATACTTAAAACATAAATGGAAGCGGAGAGCATAGCATAGCAAGCCAGCAACAACTTTGTGACAGCTTGAATTTTAGAGATTTTTTAAGATGAACTAAAATACTTGATAGATAAAGCTATTCTAAAACAAGCTAAAATACATTTTACTGGGCAAGTTGGCACAGGGATCTTTCTTTTTTCTCATAGTGGTAAATGACTTGATCTAATTTTTAAAGGAACGTCTTTTCATAAGACTTCAGAGAGCGCTCCTCTCTGAAGATGCTGCAATGTAGTATTTTGGAGCTAAACACAAGTAAGGTAAGCCTGATGAACAGCTGTATTGGGATAAACCGTCTCTCCATATGCTGAAGGAAAATTACTTCTATGAAGGGGGAGAAAAAAAAAACACACTAAATCAACTAACATTGACATTACTTCTGGCAATTAGGAGCATGCTGATAATGATATGAGTTTTCAGCTGTAAATAATTCTGCTGCCTGCAGGCCATGCTTTAATTGTCATCTGTATCTATAAACAATAATCAAAAGTTGGATTTGGCGGTTGCAGTGTGTGTGGTAGTTTGGGGAAATGCTGCTCTGTGGTGTTGCCAAAGGCAGGCTTGACCTTCAGGTGCTTCTTTGCCTGGGAGTCTGAGTGCTAATGTGCTAACGCTATCGATCAGGCTGCAAACAAACCCAGCTCTGGCTAGTCCACCGCTAACATCAACCAGCCAGCTGTCTGCAAGCCCCTGTGCCATGACAGGAGGGGTTGTGACCTCTGTGGCCTGCTAAATGTGGACAGTAGAGGGGAAGCGCTGTCATTGAAGCAGTCTACAACTTGTTAATGAGTAATGTGCATTTGGGCCTCATGCAGTTTCAGCTTAATTGTTTATACAGTTTATACAGTGCTTGCATCCCCATGTTGCTGGCAGAGAGAAAAAGAAAGCCCAGTGAATGTCTCAGTCGGCGTCTGGGTTTGCCTAATTGTGGTAAAAAATCCATTGAAAATGCATTAACGGTTTGAGGCGGTGTTGACTGCCGTTGGAGTACAGATGGTACAATAATACCACTCTGACATTGTAGATCATCCAAGAAACTATTTAATGCAAAGCAAAGCCTATAAAACTATTGTACTAGTATCAAGTAGCTATAGTGTGTGCCACAACAGAGAGAGCCTAGTTGTTTTGACAGGGCGAGTTTAAAAACAACTAAAAGTCTGACAGCTAACTATACTCATTGTCTACCACCTGGCTCAACTGTGCCAACATCTTAGCACTAAGACGAGGAACATAATGAAGGAAACATTTGAAAGCTGGATCTGGGCTTGAGATTAATTAGCCACATGTCAATACTCTCATCAATACCCGATTAACAAATGACACATGGCCCAATGAAGGTGATTGATTCCTCTTGCATTCTGTAGCGTTAATAGGTTGAGAAGCTTATTCTGTAATTGGGAAAGCTGACAAAAAAAAGAGGGAGTTTTCGGACTACAGTTTGCTGCTGAATCTCACCTGGAACAAAACAACAAATCTAAAGTCTGAAATCACCCAAAGCAACACTTGTCATCTGTCATCATCTCAAGCTATCTCTGTGATTGCTTTGACCACAGTTGAATGTTATTAGAGAATTTCCATATTTTCAGTCTTTTACCGTAATTAAAAATGATCTGAAAGCATAACCAAAACTAAAGGAATCAGAAATCTAAATGAATGGTGCCAGAACGGCCAACATGGTAAGTCAGTCCCTTTATGGTAATGATAGTAATGAACACGTAGATGAGTGATGAACAATTCCTGTCCAACAGCCGAATCCCTATGCAGGTTAATTAGGTAAGATAACATCATCAACCACTCTCATGCCTACATGGAGAATTAATTGGAAACGATAGAGACAGATCGTAGATTTAGGTCTATATTTAATCAATTAAACGATCAAGGACAACTAAGCTGGAAAATGGGCAGTCCAGATGAGTGAATGTCTTACTTAAACCACAAGTACAACCAGCCTATTGGGCCCAGAGATGATGCTCGGCTCTGTGGTTTGGTGATTGTATAGGCCCAACGACATATTACTGAACAAAGGACTATAACAGGGAATAGTATAGATTTGGTGTTTGGTTTATATGTTATTTTTATCATATTTTATATTAAAGATGCACTACTCATCACATTTCCTGGTTTAAAAAAAGTAGAATAGTTTGCCAAAAAAAACAACAAGCAAGTATAGTGTAGAGAATCATTGTAACATCTAAACTGCTGTGAAATGTATTTTCCATAACCAAAAATATTGTATTTTCAGCTGTTTGAAGCTGGTGTATAATACCGGAAGTAAAAGACCGCAAAGATGAAACTTAAGAACGGGAAGCATAGAAATAGTGCATGTAGAGTAGATCTACCTGTCACGATCGTCGTATGGAGTAGACCAAAGCGCAGCGTGGTTAGAATACATTCTTCTTTATTGAAGGACGAACACGAAGAACACTTAAACAAAACAACAAAACGATGAGACGAACGTGGCCGCTAAGAGACAACGATAAACACCTGCCTCTAATTGAGAACCAATCTAGGCAACCATAGACCTACACAAACAACTAGATGGAAGCAACCCCATAAATCTACAAAACCCCTAGACAGTACAAACACCCTAGATGAGACAAAAACACACATACCACCTTCGTCACACCCTGACCTAACCAAAATACAGTGGGGCAAAAAAGTATTCAGCCACCAATTGTGCAAGTTCTCCCACTTAAATTGATGAGAGAGGCCTGTAATTTTCATCATAGGTACATTTCAACTATGACAGACAAAATGAGAAAAAATATCCAGAAAATCACATTGTAAGATTTTTAATGAATTTATTTGCAAATTATGGTGGAAAATAAGTATTTGGTCAATAACAAAAGGTTATCTCAATACTTTGTTATATACCCTTTGTTGGCAATGACAGAGGTCAAACGTTTTCTGTAAGTCTTCACAAGGTTTTCACACACTGTTGCTGGTATTTTGGTCCATTCCTCCATGCAGATCTCCTCTAGAGCAGTGATGTTTTGGGGCTGTTGCTGGGCAACACGGACTTTCAAATCCCTCCAAAGATTTCCTATGGGGTTGAGATCTGGAGACCGGCTAGGCCACTCCAGGACCTTGAAATGCTTCTTACGAAGCCACTCCTTCGTTGCCCGGGCGGTGTGTTTGGGATCATTGTCATGCTGAAAGACCCAGCCACGTTTCATCTTCAATGCCCTTGCTGATGGAAGGAGGTTTTCACTCAAAATCTCACGATACATGGCCCCATTCATTCTTTCCTTTACACGAATCAGTCGTCCTGGTCCCTTTGCAGAAAAACAGCCCCAAAGCATGATGTTTCCACCCCCATGCTTCACAGTAGGTATGGTGTTCTTTGGATGCAACTCAGCATTCTTTGTCCTCCAAACACAACGAGTTGAGGTTTTACCAAAAAGTTATATTTTGGTTTCATCTGACCATATGACATTCTCCCAATCTTCTTCTGGATCATCCAAATGCTCTCTAGCAAACGTCAGACGGGCCTGGACATGTACTGGCTTAAGCAGGGGGACATGTCTGGCACTGCAGGATTTGAGTCCCTGGCGGTGTAGTGTGTTACTGATGGTAGGCTTTGTTACTTTGGTCCCAGCTCTCTGCAGGTCATTCACTAGGTCCCCCCGTGTGGTTCTGGGATTTTTGCTCACCATTCTTGTGATCATTTTGACCCCACGGGGTGAGACCTTGCGTGGAGCCCCAGATCGAGGGAGATTATCAGTGGTCTTGTATGTCTTCCATTTCCTAATAATTGCTCCCACAGTTGATTTCTTCAAACCGAGCTGCTTACCTATTGCAGATTCAACCAAGCTGCTTACCTATTGCCTGGTGCAGGTCTACAATTTTGTTTCTGGTGTCCTTGGACAGCTCTTTTGTCTTGGCCATAGTGGAGTTTGGAGTGTGACTGTTTGAGGTTGTGGACAGGTGTCTTTTATACTGATAACAAGTTCAAACAGGTGCCATTAATACAGGTAACGAGTGGAGGACAGAGGAGCCTCTTAAAGAAGAAGTTACAGGTCTGTGAGAGCCAGAAATCTTGCTTGTTTGTAGGTGACCAAATACTTATTTTCCACCATAATTTGCAAATAAATTCATTCAATTTTTTCTTCTCATTTTGTCTGTCATAGTGTAAGTGTACCTATGATGAAAATTACAGGCCTTTCTCATCTTTTTAAGTAGGAGAACTTGCACAATTGGTGGCTGACTAAATACTTTTTTGCCCCACTGTATATAAAGAAAACAAAGAATACTCAGGTCAGGGCGTGACACTATCGCTTCTTAGTCTTGCTTTCAGTGAGAATGACAGATCTACAACAAATATTTCTATGTTGATTTGGTTGGGTCACCCAAAAATGTACATATTGCATCTTTAAAGTTAACCTGTACATCTCTGGACCTAACCAGTTGGTGTCTAACACGCATTATCCAATATAAATTAGGTGAATGTTAGTTTATCATAGTATTCATGATCAAACATGATAAACATGGATTCCAAATCTCTAAAAGAAAACAAACAAAAACATTTCAGATGCGAGCAATCTTTCTCCCTCAGCTGAAAAGGCCACCAATAACCAGGTATTTTCTCAGTAATAAATAACGCTTGGGCTGTTTGTTCTTAGGGAGACATTAACCATGCCCTGTGCCTATTGTGAAGGGAGCAATCTTCTGTGTTTTGTACCTATTCTTCACACCAGCTGTAATGCACTCCAGGTTTTCTTTGTGACAAGAATGTTTATATCAAACCACCCTAAATAATGCATGGTGAACCTTAGTGTATATTCACATACTGCATAGTGAATGTTTACAAAGTTGCATGATGGCTTTACCTGGGATGGGACCTCATTACTATAATTTCTGTTGAGAAGTAACAAAGCCCTCCTTTGCCCATAATATCACTCCTCCCGTGAATCTGCGCAGACCCGGGTCTCACCAATGAGTTCGTACCACACCAATCTTAGTTGAATATTTATTTACTAAAAAGCTAAAATGATGATAAAAGATACACATAGACAAAACACATTATAGGCTATTGATTAGAACTTAGTATAACGGGCCAACACACTATGGCGCGTGTTACCCAAAATGGGGATTTCAAAGAGAGAGAGAAAAAAGAAAGTACACGAGAGAAATATACATTTGGTTGAATTTGTCAGCTATGCTATTCTAACCCTAGCCTTACCCCAAACTGACGCTCTTATGGGTCAGAATATAATGATGTAATTAAGTGAGGAAGATCTCCGAGGATTCTCTGCGTAGACCATTCAGGGGACCGTTCAGGCTGCTCGATGACGCACTTCTCCGGCGCACCTCTCTGATCGTCCTCCCGATGTCAGTGTCTTTTTGGCTTAGGAGTCTGTTCCCTCACCCTTGCTCTGGAAGGGGTCTTCTGAGGACAGACAGCTCTGTAGCTCAGAGCTCACAGCGTTGGAATGAAACAGTGTAGATACCATGATTCGATGGGAGATGGAGGCTAGGTGGTTCGACTTGAATTCACCCGCTTAGACACAGCTACTCATCCATAGCTTGGGTAGAAAAATATTTCTTTGTCTTCAAACTTGCGTTGCGTTTTGGGTTCGTTAACTTTTTAGACCTTGGCTGCATCTTGGGTCACGTAGTCTCTCTGTAACCGCCTTTAGGGCAATTCTCTGGGTGTACCAAGTTAATGAGGCAAGGCCTAGATTTTACTCAAATCCAATTTTAGACGACTAACTTCACATTTCATCTTTACCAAAACATTCCCTTTGATTTGGACATTTTCCACACAACGTATAATGTATAAACATCAAACATATACTAAGAAAACTCTTCACGTTACAATGTTTTCGTAATAACGTCATCTATTATCCTTTAATAACAAGACAAAAATGACATACATTTTCATATTCCATCTATCGTCATGACCACCATTGTGGCTAACAGAAACCATTGTTCCAAAGTCCCTTTATTTCATGTTTAATGTTCTGAGGCTGGTTCTCCATAGTAACAGGACAAAGGAATTTGTCTGTGGCCTGAGATTTACCATGGGCGTGAGGGGTCATAAAACCCCCACATCTTCAGACCCCTAGATCTCTCCTCCTCTGTTGGGATTGAGAGATAATCTGTAGGGTTGTGGTCTCCTGTAACCTGATCTGATCAGGACAGTCATGACACTACCTATATACAGGGTAGGATGCAGTTTCCCATTATTGTACTACCTGCACATGTTGTTCTCAAATTGCAGGTATTTGTCCATCCTGACTCAAAAGCGTCTGCATTGTGCCATACTGTTGACGCAGTTGGCTGGCTACGAACACACGCATGGTGCCATACGGTTGACGCAGTTGGCTGGCTACAAACACACGCATGGTGCTATACTGTTGACGCAGTTGGCTGGCTACGAACACACGCATGGTGCCATACTGTTGACGCAGTTGGCTGGCTACGAACACACGCATGGTGCCATACTGTTGACGCAGTTGGCTGGCTACGAACACACGCATGGTGCCATACTGTTGACGTGGTTGGCTGGCTACGAACACACGCATTTTGCCATACTGTTGACGCAATTGGCTGGCTACAAACACATGCATGGTGCCATACTGTTGACGCAGTTGGCTGGCTACGAACACACGCATGGTGCCATACTGTTGACGCAGTTGGCTGGCTACGAACACACGCATGGTGCCATACTGTTGACGCAGTTGGCTGGCTACGAACACACGCATTATGCCATACTGTTGACGCAGTTGGCTGGCTTCAAACACATGCATGGTGCCATACTGTTGACGCAGTTGGCTGGCTACGAACAAACGCATGGTGCCATACTGTTGACGCAGTTGGCTGGCTACGATCACACGCATGATGCCATAACACTGAGGTGTCTTGGCGCGCAGCACTACCCGAGCACTCAAATTCAGGACAGGGGGGATGACACCTTCAATTTCAGGACAATACAGGTAGTACTAGAGTTGCAAACTGTACCCCGGGCCAAATATACAAGTTTACGATTTGCCTAGATGGCCTAGTTTACGACTACGAATACATTTGTACAGCTCAAGTTTCCTAGGTCAGTCGACAAGATTTTGGTCAACCAATTTATTAGGTGAATAAAACGTGATATTTGTCGGTGCCTCTCACGTGTGCAGTGTTTCTCAATTCACCTGCTGCTTGTTAATCCATCCGCATGTCATGTGAACTTCATTTGAATAACTAGGTCATGGAGAATATTATAGTGTTTAAGGGGCAGATAGTCTGTTGTTGAACAAAATGGGGAACAACAACAATATTGCACCTCCAAAAGCCTTGTCGACTAGGAATAGACCAACTGTAGGAAACTTGAGCTATTGTTTGTTGACTATAAAAAAAAAAAATTCTCGCGACTTGAACCTATCAATTCAACATACATGAAGTTGTTCTCGTATTTTGTGGTAGTTTGTCATGCTAGTGATACATTTTCACTCACAATTTGCAGGCCTCTTACATCCTGAGTAGGCTTGCTCCAAATGCGTGCTAGGTTTCTAGATTCACCTGCTTCCAGCTGTTCATTCCATCCATTTGTCAAGAAAGTGAACTACCTAAGAAGAAAAAGATAAATACAATATAAACAGTTATTATGTAGACTATTACAGGGCAGGTAGATTTTGTCAACAACTGGGGAGATACAGTAATACTGCACCTATAGAGACTCCAGGAAATGTGGCCTCTGTCCACAACAAGATAAAATAAATACTTAGGAAAGAATTGTGCACTGTGCCTCAGTGACTATGAAATTACATCCTTTATCCTTGTTGGTGGAAAACAAAGAATGTCAACCAAATATCTCAGGTCACACAAAGCCGTAGAGAGCGGAAGTTTTTACGGAGAGCAACACAGAACAGAACACCCTCTCATCCAGGATTAAGAGTTGATTGAGCTTTGCTGAGTAGTTGACAGAGGAGATGATGCTTCTCAGAGCTGAGGAAGGATAGGGGGTGAAATCAGTTATTTGTATCACTACATCCTGTTGAAACCATATACAACTGCATTTCATTTTCTGTGAGGGTATTTTCACACTTTTCACAAGCCTTCTTTGAGTAAATGTATTCCAATGCAGCGAATGCTACATTTAGGAGTTGTCATGAAATGTGTTTTCAATCTATTTATTAACTACAACCCACAGAGTGTATTAAACTCGAAGGACATGAGGGCGTTGCGCACATATATATTTGCATAGCCTTCGCAGAGCCGAAAACCGTAGCAGTCACTTCTGTGCTTAAGAAACTGTTGGCTATCACATTACTTGGAAAACAGCGTTTGGCATATAGGGGATAATAGCTTTTTACAACCAATTGTCTGGGCCTCTCACAGCATGTGACCCCTATAAAACATTCCTACACTCATCTCTATTAGTAACTAAGAAAAACAATTCACCAAATGAAAAACATGAATTTGAAAAAAATATATGTACAATACATGTGTACAGGAAATGCTACAAAGTATCCCTTTACCTGAAAAGTCTTAATATTTCCCTTATTCTAGTGATAAAGAGGAATGGAGAAGAATAGATACTGGAAGTTTGAACTATCTAGTTATGACCCATAGTAATGTATAAGGATATCCTTATAAGGATATCCCGTGGTCTTTCTTTTCTAATGTGTGTAATGTGGACTACACACTGCATCACTTTCACCTGGTTATTACGCCGAGTGTAGTTACAAAAACGTAGGCACACTTGTTACGAAATACATTTTCCCTCACATATCCAAAGCCCAGATTCAATAGTTTAACATGTTTTTCAGCCACATCCAATAGAGCAGTGTTCAGTGTGAAAAAAGTGTAGCATTTCATTCTCTCACAAGGTATGAGATAGGTTTTGTTTTGCTACTTCAGCAGAAACTAATACACAAAAGTTGTGTATTACCATAGAAACGGAATATATCAATACCAATTTGAATAATAAAGGGAATAATAATTGTCTATCTCCGATAATTAAAAAAAACTGCACTTAAACCTTAATTCTCCTAGATGCATTTCAAAGATTACAGTCTGTAGATCTGAACACACAAACAGAAGGACATTGAAGATATGATAGTACAGTATGATATAAAGTGTTTTGTGCTATAGGTGCAGCGTATGGCTACCGTGGAAATTCTCTGCAATAACAGCATACAAAAAAAATATTTAAAATGTTCACTCAATTGATTCCACAACTTTTTTAAAAGCTTGTTTTTCTCTCATTCATTTTGCAATTTTGTTTGTTCCAGTCACTGGCTAAGAATTAGAGTCAAATTCTCCAAGATCGGTGCAGTGTGAGGAGTCATGGACACTTTTGGCAGCGTGAGGACAGTTTCACGTCTAGCCGAACACGGGGGTCAGGCCTTCATAACTCCATTTACTCTGAAGGTGCTGGGAAAGGCTGACCATTGACATTAAGCATTCCTCCAAGCTGCCGTTGAGATCCCAATGGGGGATTGAGGGGTATAGAGGGTGTAGCCACTGTGGAAAGTTCTCAAGGAGAAGGAACAAAAAGCCTCCTTGAAAATCCCAAATTCCCATGATCCTTGGTTTTCATTACTTGGATTAGGGCACACAAAAGTCCATATTTCTGTGATTTATTTTGCCTCTTGCCAAGTGTTCAACAATACATTTGTGAGATTTCCCTTGTTTTGGGAGTGAAATGTTTCAAGTGGATTTGATAGTTATGATCTGTGTATGTCGTTTTACTCCACATTCAGGCCAGGGAATGTCCGGTCCGTGGTGTATTCTGGGTCTTGCTAACATTTCTTTCAGCCATCGAGCAGCCTGTAGTGAGATTTTCTCATGGAAAGTTTTCTATGTCATATTTCAAGGTTCTCTCTGTAAAGTACATAATCTGCTGTCATCAAAGGAGCACACATGTATAAATAATTGTCTAATTCACTTAAAGGGGCCAGCATAGATTAATTAAGCCTGAATACTAATGATGTTTTTCTGACTACACCAACTGGCACTGTCATTGTGAAACTGTTTGGTGGATAACAATTACCACAAACTTATAAAGCTATTTATACCCTCTAAATGAAAATAGGTTTTTGTTGTAAATTACATTTTAAAGAATATGTTTTGACGATGTTGTAGGACAGAAATGTCAGCTTTTCCGTATAGTGTTTTAAAATCAAGGAGATACTGTACTATCCACCTCTGTTTACATGGTATTTCCATCATTCACATTTTGCTGACGGGAATTATTTGAAACGTGCGGTACAATTTCTGAATTGGCCACTGCATATGTATTTGAAAGTACTTAAAGCGGGCCTACATACCAAATCCATTTCTGCCAGCGTTGATGAGGCAATATGTTGTTTAGTTCAGTCCCAGCCTGCACAAATCTTTCACTACACAACTATATACCTGTCAAACACTTGCATATAAATTGAAAAAATATTCAATTCCATTTTTCAATTGATGTATGCATCCATTTACACTCTGTGTGGCAGCTTGTTTCCTTTCATGGGCCAGATTGGGAGAATATTCTGCAAACTAATGCATAATGCTGCTCTATCTGAATGACTTGAAAAACAGTTGTTCAGATTAGGAGCTCTCTAATTAAACACTCCGGCATCGGTACAGGCCTAATGTATTCGCCCCTTTAAACCCCAATAAACCTCTCATTCCAGAGAGTATCCTGTCTTTGACTCTGTGCCTGCTGCACAGACTGCTGTCTGTAAGTGGCAGGCTTTAAGTTGCTTGTTTCTGACACAGCGGACGTGGGCTGTCTGCGTTCCCCTCTTCAGCAGATAGGGATGAGGGCGACAGCTCAGAGCGGTGGCTTGTTTACAGCCGCATAGAAGAAAACAGCCAGACATAAGTGAGGGTTGACGGTTTCATGAAGCACAATTGGATGATGGCAGATTCAATGTGACTGGCCTGAACTGGGCGATGATCCGTACAGTATGCAAAATTCACTTTCTAGCTGGTCTGTGCCCACCAGTCTAGTAGCAGTCTTCTCCCCGAGCCCTCACAGCTCAAGCTTTGAATGGAACCCGAACTGAACAAGGCATTGTTGTGCCCAAATCCTTTTGACAACAATCACATTCAGATTTTTCTCTTCACAAGTTATAACTAATTTTTGTTCTCGTCTTGACCGCAAATGAATTTTTTTTATGTGCAAACTCAATGAGGGGTTGATGGAACATGGTTTTGATTGGAGGATTGGATGACAACAATTAATTCAGGGCATTTTTGCTTTATTTTCAGGGCTTGTTATAGTACACCAGATATTCTTGGCACATGACTCCAATACAGCACCATTGATTTAATATATGTATGTTTGCTAGAAAGCCCTGTCTGAAGATATTTTCCCCTTTGTAGTTTATCCTGCGTGTGATATTGTTAGAATTGGAACAGTTGGTCAGATTCCTAAAATACAAGCTGACAGAGTTATGTCACCACAAGAACCTTCTTCTCACCTGCAATGCTTATTGATTTAGATTTAGATATGAAACATCTGTGTCCTGTTAGAGCACACTGGGTGATTGTCGTGATAAAAGGGACATGCTGTCACTGCTAGTGGAAACCAAGGAAGGACAAGGGAAACATTAGATGGAGTGGATTATGTGGAGTTTTCTGAATTCTATTTTTAGGGACAGCGACCAAACGCGTTCTGCTCACGGCATGTATACTCCCCATGGTTACTTTTACTGACATGGTTACTGATGTTTTTTAGAAGCAGGAACTGGACTCAAGGGGATTCATTCGTGCAAATCTAAAAATTTGGTGGAAAATAGAGCTAAGTTAACTACATGCTGAGGAATGATAACAAACTCTCATTTTGTTTTGTCGCCAGCCAGCCCTTCTGATGTGTATATTTACACTTCAAATTCATGAGTTTGTCTTTTGATTTTGCTCATTGATGTTGCTCATCTGTTGCTCATCAACACTTTCTGCGGTGCAGGAAAATTCTCAGCAAATTAAGATTCTTCATCTGTCTCTTTCAAGGCAGTGTTAAAGGCAATTTTATATTTTTGTATTTTCTATAGGGAAGGCAGCAAATATGGATATTTTTCATAATTAGGAGGATGTATATTTAATTTTGGCCTAAGATAAAACAATGTGTGATAATTAAATGGAATTTAGGCTGAGGTAAAGTGTTTTTTACCTCCCTCTTCAAAGTGCCTTAGTCTCAAGGGCAAAAACAATGATTTGAAAAATAAAGACAGGCTATCCGCCCTCATTGTGCTAATTTGATGATTAATTACACTACAGATGTAGGATCTTAATTTGAGCCAGTTTGCTAAAGCAGCAACAGGAAATGTGAATTATTTTGTGGATTATAATAAATGTAACTTTTTTGTAGGGGTTGATACATTTTACGTTAGGGCAAATCAAGTCAGACATTTTAAAGTGGAAATTACAAACTTTAGAATCCTTTTAAAACCTTGAATATACTACCCGTTCCCTGCAGTGGAGGAAAATTCTCATCAATAAAAGAGTGATCAAATTGAGATCCTCCATGTGTAGCTAACCAAGTCCAGCCCCCAACGATGTCTCAATGTGTCAACTGTACTTACTGTACTAACCCTACAATATCGCATACACATACCTACTGTCATGTACTGTGCATTCCTCACCATAATGCATTATTGCATATGGTATACAGTGTTTTTCAAACGTAGATAGCTGTTTCATTGCGTATTCATCTCCATTTCTCCTTGATAAATTCTCAGAAGTATGATTTGTAGGTTGCCCACTACCACCACCACCACCACCACCACCACCACCACCACCACCACCACCACCACCTCCACCACCACCACCATCACCATCACCACCACCACCACCTCCATCACCACCACCACCACCACCACCACCACCACCACCACCACCTCCATCACCATCTCCATCACCACCACCACCACCTCCATCACCACCACCACCTCCATCACCACCACCACCACCACCACCCCATCACCACCACCACCACCACCACCACCACCACCTCCATCACCACCACCACCTCCACCACCACCACCACCCCCATCACCACCACCACCACCACCACCTCCATCACCACCACCATCACCACCTCTACCTCCATCACCACCACCACCACCACCACCTCCACCACCACCTCCATCACCATCACCACCACCACCACCACCTCCACCATCACCACCACCCCCACCTTCATCACCACTACCACCACCTCCACCACCATCACCACCTCCACCATCACCACCTCCGCCACCACCTCATCACCATCACCACCACCACCTCCACCACCACCACCACCATCACCACCACCTTCACCTTCACCACCACCTCCATCACCACCACCACCACCACCTCCACCACCACCTCCACCATCACCACCTCCACCACCACCTCCATAACCATCACCACCAACAACAACAACAATACAGGCACCAGTTTGCATGCTGCTGCATCTTTTTGTAATTACTAACACAGCCTGTTAAGCAATCATGTAAACTGGTGCATAAACAAAGTCATGTTCATTGTGTCCTTTCCCTATTAGCAAAGTCATGACTTGCTTGTTTCTCAAGTTGGGGTACTATTATAACTTCCTCATGTACATTTGGGTATGAACCAAAAACTGAACAGTGTGTTAAATATCTATATTTGACACTGGAAAAGGAAACTGAATCCACACACTTAGTGTCTCTGGTCGGTGTTTAAAGTCGTACTGTTGTCTACAACTGGGAGAAATTGATTGGAACGCAGTGGAAAGAGAAAATGGTTTTTAAATAAGTTACAATTAGATAACAATTCATCTCTGTGGTATAAATGAATGTGTTGCTCTAGGGCTTGTTGGATGTAAAAACAGATTGACAAAACTGTTCTTTCCAGATTGGGACATGTCCTCCACTATTTTAATTGCTCTGTCGTTTAGAATAAAAATGTAATAAAAAAACACCTCGCCCCCCCCACTACCCCTGATTTTGTCTTTGAAATGAAATATTGTATAGAAATGCTGTTCATGGGAATGGGTACAGTTCATCATCACGATCTGCATAAATTATTCTTGAAAGTGAAGTTGAAAATGCTTTGAGGGCTATAGAGACGTGTATGTACAGGACAATCAACATCCATAATAAAAACAACTACTTTAGTGATTTACCTTGGCTGTTCTTCATGTTGGTTTTTCTACATTTCTAGTTTCTATTCCATAACATATCGCTCTCAAAAACATCTCTCCATGGGATGAAATTGCGTATGATGTCAAACTCCTTAATATTGCACTGAAGTGGTCATTGAGAAAGAGCATTTATAGGCCATGTACAGCTATAGGTGGCTTTCAGTGATTAAGGTTTGTATTTCCCCCTTTTCTGTGTTAACTAATGGACGAGGAAAAGGGACACTTGATCTAACTCCTTTGGAGCACACTGGATCATAGCAAAGCTGTTTTAGGAAGAGTTACAATATGCTGTGGTTAAGTGAAAATGTTCCATGATGCTTGGGGATGTACATCAAAGTTAACAAACAGCTATGGACCCCAGTTACTACGGGGCATTCAGGAGGGCAAGGGCTATTATGAAAGGTTCGCTACGAGTTGGCTTGTGTTTGGGCTTTGCTATGCAATTTGCTTTGTGTCACATACCGCGATTGCAACACAAAGAATAACAGTCTTTGAACTCTCTGATTTAAGGAGCCTTATTCTCCAGTCTTTTTAGGATGTGTTCATGAGAATGAATATTCACACTCTCACAAAGACTGTGTAAAAATTTATAATTTGTGTGTTGTCTCCTGAAAAAAAGGAGGAAGTATTTTTAATGTGACCTTCATTACACATTCAACTTCTCTTATCTATTTATGTGATTTTTTTTATCCATCCTGTTGTTCAATTAGTGCTTGACCCCTTTAGCGGCATTGTAAATGAAATGACATTTCAGTGTTGTCCCATATTTAAAATATTGCGTTTAGTTGCGGATCATAAATGATGATCTTCATTCTGCAGCTAATTTATTCATTTAACAATTTCCCTCCAGAAGTCACGGCATAAGGCTCTGCAGCAACCTAAGCAGAAGAAATCCAAGTCGGCTGAATTTCTGATGGGTGAGCCCTGCTTGATGAGTTATTGCTCATAATTTGTGTAAGGATTAATTAACTAATTACAGACGAATGGCTTTGGGCAAAATTTTGCTCTTGCTTGTCAGGGCGCGATTTGTAATTATTTTAATCATTTCTTCTTCTCTTTTTTTCCTCCCTGCAAGATTCAGATTTAATTTGAACCTAATTGTGTTTTAGTGACATTCGAGGAGGATGCGCTTAAGTATTTTGGCGGAGAGGAATCACTAGAAGGAATGTTCTGCTGTCATTAAATGTACTTTGGTATAATGCTACGCTTCTGACCTTCCTGTTGTGCTGTGCTTTATTCTCTTTTTTTGCAGGGGGAGAGGGCTGCAGTGGAAGACATTGAAAAACCTGCCTTCGATGGCAGCTACAGCACAGAGCTTTCAGCTTCTTTGGCTTCGGCAGGGAGAGAAATTTGACATGACAGGCAAGATAGCACCCTTGCAGCTCACCAACAAATAAATGGAACTGTGAGCCCCTGCCAAACCAAGAGGTGAAGTTTCATTCTTCATTAGCCTCAAACTCATTGATAGTGGATTTGTTCCTGATCTAACCTTTTGTGTTTCTGAAGGCCTGGACCTCGCATTCCAAAGCTAGCGTGTCCTAACAAGTCCCCCTCTTATAACTTCCACCTAACCGGATAAGGTCACAAGAGTGGGTGTTCTAGAACGAAATCAGCCTCTCAACTCCCGTTCCTCTCAACTCACTATTCTGCCTTCTGGAGTCATCAGAGAGAGTATTTACATAGCCTTCCCATACCAGCATATACACACTGTCTATATGGTGTATTGTGTACATAACTCTAATGAAACAGAGCTGACCTGCCATCATGCAGAAAGAAATGGCCCCTTGTAATTCACTGTGTCAGTGAGACTCTTCAGCAATATTATGTAACACACGCTTTGGTCTTCATAGGTCAGACAAGTCAGGTATTTTAAGATTGAATTAGTAATGTACAGTAGTAAATAATTTAAGTGTAATTTCAGTAGAGAGAAGCTTCCAAAATGTGGTCAATTCACACACACACACTTTTTCCAGAGATGTTAAGAATATTTTTGGTCTCCTGGCTAAGCTTAGGATAATGAGTCTTAAGGCCCCTTGGCAATTTTTTTCATGGTTGTGTCTGTTACTTGACAAAGTTATGGGATCATTCTACAAGATTTAAAGAAAGATAACACTGCCAGATTGAGTGAAAGGTGGAGTGAAAAAAACTGTTGGGGTTTAAACCAAGAACACTGATGCGTAGACACATCATAACAAATGATCGTAAGCAGGTATCTCCAGTTCTCCAGGTATATTTTAGAGTTTCCATGTGGCGGATTGACGTTTATTGTCATGAGTGTTGCACTGGAGGCAGAACTGAACGGTTTCCGCTAGATGGGCCAGCTGCAAAGTCAAAACTGTCTTTATTGTAAAAATCCCTGAAAACAAAAAAAATGCATTTAAGGTTAGGGTTAGACATTAGTGTTAGCAGTGTGGTTAAGGTTAGGGTTAGACATTAGTGTTAGCAGTGTGGTTAAGGTTAGGGTTAGACATTAGTGTTAGCAGTGTGGTTAAGGTTAGGGTTAGACATTAGTGTTAGCAGTGTGGTTAAGGTTAGGGTTAGACATTAGTGTTAGCAGTGTGGTTAAGGTTAGGGTTAGACGTTAGTGTTAGCAGTGTGGTTAAGGTTAGGGTTAGACATTAGTGTTAGCAGTGTGGTTAAGGTTAGGGTTAGGTTTACAATGACTTTGTGCCAGCTAATGACCACTCTGCCGAGCTTCCTCGAGGGCAAGATTCTTGACAATAAGTGCCAATTTGCCAATTTGTGTTACCCCATGGTCACATAAAAAATCTACAGTCTATTTTACACTGAAGAAACATGGCTTTTCCTCAGATCTGGTGAATTAGAGTAGTTTTAATTAGTGGAATTTTATTTAGCGGAGCAGACCTCATTCTGGCCTAGTCCTTTACCCCCCTCCCCACACACACACTGGATGCTGCTGAACTGATCCATCTGATTCAGTAGACGTAGTGTCAGCCATCGGCACGCCAGGCAGGGAGCAGGGCAGAGAGGGGCTTTGATGAATCCCAGGGGAAGTCTTCTCTCATCAGAGATTAAATCGATAGCATCTGCCCCTCACGGCTCTGAACTGTCAGGGAGATGTTATGACTTGCACTTATTAGAAAAGGAAAGAGAGGAGAAACGTTAATATTCTGAGACGCCGAGGCCCCCTGTGCAAAATCAATCATTCATGGGAAACTTTTCTCATTGGATGTGCCTCTCGTGTAGATGGTGCGTCTAGGTGTGTGCTTGTGTGTGTGTGTGTGTGTGTGTGTGTGCGTGTGTGCGTGTGTGCCTGTGTGCGTGTGTGTGTGTGTGCGTGTGTGCGTGTGTGCGTGTGTGCGTGTGTGTGTGTGTGTGTGTGTGTGTGTGTGTGTGTGTGTGTGTGTGTGTGTGTGTGTGTGTGTGTGTGTGTGTGTGTGTGTGTGTAAGTAGGGGGGAGGGGGTCTGTGTGTGGGTGTGTGTACCCCCAAAGTTAACACTGAAAAAAAAACTTCTAGTTCTGAATAAGAGCTAAATTAAAGAGTAGTGTCTCATCAGTAATGGATCAAGGCCCCTTTAGAAATGCTACATTTATACGGAGGGTTAATAAAATATGTGCATTACTGAGATAAAACGGCACTTTTACAGAAGTGCATCACGAGCAATGCTACAATTCCAAAACTGTCAGACTTATATGTATATTTGTTTATTATCTGACATCTAACATTGCATCTTACATCTAACATCACATCTAACATTCTAATTAACACTACATCTAACATTATATCCTACATCTAACATCACATCTAACATTACATTTAACATTACATCATTATGCCTAACATTATATCATACATCTAACATCACATCTAACATCATATCTAACATTATATTAAACATCACATCTAACATCTAACATTATATCATACCTCTAACATCACATCTAACATTACATCTAACATCACATCTAGCAATACATCTAACATCACATCTAACATCACATCTAGCATTACATCTAACATCTAACATTATATTAAACATTATATCTTACATCAAACACTACATCTAACATCTAACATTACATCCAACATTACATCTAACATATCTTACATCTAACATTATATCTTAAATCTAACACTACATCTAACTTAAATCTAACATCTAACATTACATTTTTCATTATATAATTTTTCATTATATCTAACATTATATCTTACATCTAACATTAAATAAAACATTACATCTAACATTAGATCTAACATTACATCTCACATTACATCTAACATAACATGTAACATTATATACAACATTACATCTAACATTATATCACACGTCACATCTAACATTATATCTAACATTACATCTAACATCACATCTAACACTACATCTAACATTGCATCTTATATCTAACATTACATAGAACATCACATCTAACATTATATCAAACATTACATCTAAGATTATATCTAATATTATATTAAACATCACATCTAACATTATATCTTACATCTAACATCACATCTAACATCACATCTAACTTTACATCTAAAATTACATCTGGCATCTAACATTACATCTAACATTACATCTAACATTATATCGTACATCTAACATCACATCTAACAATACATCTAACATCCCAACTAACATTATAATAAACATTACATCTAACATTATATCTAACATTATAGTAAACATATCTAACATTACCTATAACATTACATCTAGCATCTAACATTACATCTAACAATACATCTACCTTTACATCTGGCATCTAACATTACATCTAACATTACACCTAACATTATATTGTACATCTAACATTACATCTGACATCACATCTAACATTACAGCTAAATTCACATCTAACATTACATCTTACATCTAACATTACATCTAACATCCCATCTAACATTACATCTAGCATTATATTAAACATTCCATCTAACATTACATCTAGCATTACGTCTAACATTACATCTAACATTACATCTAACATTCCATCAAACATCGCACCTAACATCACATCTAACATTACATCTAACCTTTCATCTAACATCCCATCTAACATGTCATCTAACATCTAACATTCCATCTAACACTAGATCTAACATTACATCTAGCATTATATTAAACATTCCATCTAACATTCCATCTAGCATTACGTCTAACATTACATCTAACATTACATCAAACACCACACCTAACATCACATCTAACATCACATCTAACATTACATCTAACCTTTCATCTAACATCCCATCTAACATTCCATCTAGCATTACGTCTAACATTACATCTAACATTACATCAAACACAACCCCTAACATCACATCTAACATCACATCTAACATTACATTTAACATTTCATCTAACATCTAACATTCCATCTAACTCTAGGTCAAACATTACATATAGCATTATATTAAACACTCCATCTAACACTCCATCTAGCATTATGTCTAACATTACATACAACATTACATCTAACATTACATCTAACACTCCATCTAACATTACATCTAACACTCCATCTAACATTCCATCTAACATTCCATCTAACATTCTATCTAACATTCACTTTAACATTCCATCTAACATTATATTAAACATTCCATCTTACAGTCCATCTAACATTCCATCTAACATTCCATCTAAAATTCCATCTAGCATTCCATCTAACATTCCATCTAACATTCCATTTAGCATTCCATCTTACAGTCCATCTAACATTACATCTAACATTATATTAAATATTACATCTAACGTTATATTAAACATTATATCTAACATTATATTAAACATTACATTTAGCATTACATCTAACATTACATCTAACATTATGTGACTCCTATGTGACTCCTATCTTTGGCTAGAAAAATGGCTGTGTTTTTTCGACTTGGCTATGACCTAACATAATCATATGTTGTGCTTCAGCTGTAAAGCATTTTTTAAATCGAACATGATGGGTAGATTAACAAGATGTTTATCTTTCATTTGCTGTATTGGACTTGTTAATGTGTGAAAGTTACATATTTCTAAAATATATTTTGGAATTTAGCGCATTGCCTTATCAGCGGAATGTTGTGGAGGGGTTCCGCTAGCTAACATTACATCTAACATTACATCTAACATTACATGTAACATTATATTAAACATTACACCATTATATGCATATCCTAGCTTCTGGGCCTGAGTAAAAGGCAGTTTACTTTTGGCACGCTTGTCATCCAGATGTCAAAATACTGCCCCCACGCCCATTACATCTAACATTACATCTAACATTATATCTAACATTATATTAAACATTATATTAAACATTATTTTCAACATTACATCTAACATTATATATAACATCTAACATTACATCGACCATTACATAAAATAGTATATCTAACATTATATTAAACATTACATCGAACATTATATCTAACATATAACATTACACCTAACATTACATCTAACTGTATATTTAACATTACATGCCACATTACACCTGACATTACATCTAACATTACATCTAACAATATATTACACATTACATCTATCATTATATTTAACATTACATCTAACATTACATCTAACAGTATAATTACCATGGCTTCTTACAGTATATATAGCATTCTATCTAACAGTCCATCTAGCATTACATTTAAAAGTCCATCTAACATTACATCTAACATTACATCTAACAATATATTACACATTACATCTATCATTATATTTAACATTACATCTAACATTACATCTAACATTACATCTAACAGTATAATTACCATGGCTTCTTACAGTATATATAGCATTCTATCTAACAGTCCATCTAGCATTACATCTAAAAGTCCATCTAACATTACATCTAACATTACATCTAACATTACATCTAACATTACATCTAACAGTATAATTAACATGGCTTCTTACAGTATATATAGCATTCTATCTAACATTACATCTAACATTACATCTAACAGTATAATTAACATGGCTTCTTACAGTATATATAGCATTCTATCTAACAGTCCATCTAACATTACATCTAACAGTATAATTAACATGACTTCTTACAGTATATATAGCATTCTATCTAACATTACATCTAACATTACATCTAACATTACATCTAACAGTCCATCTAACATTACATCTAACAGTATAATTAACATGGCTTCTTACAGTATATATAGCATTCTATCTAACATTACATCTAACAGTATAATTAACATAGCATTCTATCTAACATTACATCTAACATTACATCTAACAGTCCATCTAACATTACATCTAACAGTATAATTAACATGGCTTCTTACAGTATATATAGCATTCTATCTAACATTACATCTAACATTACATCTAACAGTATAATTAACATGGCTTCTTACAGTATATATAGCATTATATCTAACGTTACATCTAACAGTCCATCTAACATTACATCTAACAGTATAATTAACATGGCTTCTTACAGTATATATAGCATCTAACATTACATCTAACAGTATAATTAACATGGCTTCTTACAGTATATATAGCATCTAACATTACATCTAACAGTATAATTAACATGGCTTCTTACAGTATATATAGCATTCTATCTAACATTACATCTAACATTACATCTAACAGTATAATTAACATGGCTTCTTACAGTATATATAGCATCTAACATTACATCTAACAGTCCATCTAACATTACATCTAACAGTATAATTAACATGACTTCTTACAGTATATATAGCATCTAACATTTTACCTAGAACACTAACGTATTTATTTGATATAATTTAAAGCCCGGAATGTTCATTACATATTGAATTAGAACAGCTAAACATATGTGATCGTAGTCCTCTATCAGGGCACTGCTGTTACTTTTCTATTCAGAACAGGCCTATATTAAACCCCATTGCCACACATGGCTTATGTAGTCTGTAGAGGCTGCACCTCAACATAATGGATACTAGCAGCAGCTCTTTCATGTTTGTGACACTTCTACTTGGTTACCCTCAATATATTAAATCAAAACTGCCTGTTAACAGTAGCGCTGAATGGAGAAAAGGAGTCTGGGTTCTCGATAGCTAGCATGTGAGAACAGGGAATTTACGTTTTTTATTAGAGGGGGAAAACTATTTAGGTACTGTAAATCAAAGATATGATTCAAAGACAAGATATTTGAGAGCTGCCGCCATTATGCAAATTTTGATTGAAAAAAGGCGTTCATTACCTCAAAGATATTGCAGCGAAATTGTTAAAACTGTTTTGACAACGTAAAGGGACTTGCATGTGAATTTCACAGTTAATTTATGATATCACTTAAATGTATAAGTTCAGCAATGAATATACAGGACTCTAGCCTAATAAGTGTCTATGTTTGGCCATTTGTAACTGGTGTTCATCAGTGAGGAAGGTATGTAGAAAAGCTTGTGCAGTATATTACATAAACACAAATAGAAGCCCACAGAACTGTTGGTGGCCTACAACAGAAGCCCACAGAACTGTTGGTGGCCTACAGACAGAAGCCCACAGAACTGTTGGTGGCCTACAGACAGAAGCCCACAGAACTGTTGGTGGGTGGGTAGTGGCAAAGTAGAGGTCCTATGCAAACATACTAACTACACATTTTATTTGTCTGAGCGTTGATCCTCTCCCTCTAATATGAAAGTGATCCTTGTGTGAAAAATATGATTTAATAACCCACCCCTCTTAATTTAGCCCGACTGAGTAATACAAATAAAACCATTTAGATTAGGGATATACTCTGTGAAATATCCAAGGCCAGGAGAACGATTTGTGGTTAAGAAAGCAGCACAGTGGGGTGAACCTGTTTAAGAGAAAGACCCCTTGAGGTGCTGGATTCCCATAAATCCTAGCAGAGCAGCTTTGATGCCCATAGGTCAGTGATTGCTAATAAGAAGTCAATGGGACACGGGTTAAGTTATTTTCCCTGTCTGCCTCCACTCGGCCCAAACCGACCGGGTTCTCCTGACCATCGACCCCCAGAGCTTTAGAGGGGTATTGACTTTGACATTCCACGTACTTTTCACTTGTACATTTTCTCATTAGTTCCCTTTGAACACAAGTAACAAATGCCAATAGTATTTAAGAGATTGCCTGGCATGACCTTTCGCTGCATGCTAATTAGGCCCCTGATTTCTGCTGGGCCCCCGGTGAGCCGCGCTCATATGAACGGACCGACCGGCCAGGCTTATCAGGTAGCAAGGCGCTGACTCTGACTGGCCAGGCTCAACAGTGTGGCTTTCAAAATGATCATTTCACTTCTAATAACCACTGACCTCCACCAACCTGCCCCACCACCACTCCCACCTTCCTCTTTCTCTCTCTCGCCTGGCTTAGTTTCCACAGGAAATGAACATGACCGAAATTACTTTGACCCAGTGCTGGTGCAGGAAACCAACCCAAGGCGGAGCGGGATGGCGGAGGTCGGCACAGAAGATGAGCTGGAATTAAACATATGCCATTATTCATCGCAATAGTTATCGGTTCACTAAAGTGAGGTGAAAAAGATCAGTCATTTGCCAGCCAGTGTCTGACGGCCAGGACTATGTAAATACATTTACTGCTGATGGTCCAAGAGGTGGCTCACACATTGACGAAGTTCACGTACAATTGGTCAGTTTTATTGACAAAGGTCACGTATCATTGGTCAGTTTTATTTCGCTCCGGCTTTCTTTGCTCTCTCTCTTCAAATGACAGCCACCAGACACAGAGCCATGTCAATAGTCCCCCCCCCCCCCTCCACTTGGGAGTTAAGTAATATGCATGTTATAATGGAGCATGGCTATTAACAGAGAGGCCATTTCATCTTTAGGATATCGCCGCCGTTTAACATCAATGGATTTGTAATACTCAATCCCATCAAATGATGACAAGCAACATATGAGGCATATTACTGCTCCTTTTTCATTACCTTTGTAGAAACGTTATTCCATGCCTGACCAAGCGTTATTACTCGACGAATGAGCATGGTTCGCCTGTTTGAATATTTACCAGTCTTGACAATTTGAATATCATTTCAAGCACACATACGTATATGCATATTATATTACTGTATTTAGTAAGAGTTGGAGAAGAAGTGTGCCATTGTGAGTTTAAGTAATACAGTGCACAGGTAGGATCAGGGATATTGTCTCTGTGTATTGAAGCAGGTAAGATCAGGGATATTGTCTCTGTGTATTGAAGCAGGTAAGATCAGGGATATTGTCTCTGTGTATTGAAGCAGGTAAGATCAGGGATATTGTCTCTGTGTATTGAAGCAGGTAAGATCAGGGATATTGTCTCTGTGTATTGAAACAGGTAAGATCAGGGATATTGTCTCTGTGTATTGAAACAGGTAAGATCAGAGATATTGTCTCTGTGTATTGAAACAGGTAAGATCAGGGATATTGCCTCTGTGTATAGAAACAGGTAAGATCAGGGATATTGTCTCTGTGTATTGAAGCAGGTAAGATCAGGGATATTGTCTATGTGTATTGAAACAGGTCAGATCAGGGATATTGTCTCTGCATATTGAAAAAGGTCAGATCAGGGATATTGTCTCTGTGTATTGAAACAGGTAAGATCAGAGATATTGTCTCTGTGTATAGAAACAGGTCAGATCAGGGATATTGTCTCTGCATATTGAAACAGGTCAGATCAGGGATATTGCCTCTGCATATTGAAACAGGTCAGATCAGGGATATTGCCTCTGCGTATTGAAACAGGTATTGTGGTGAACTGGAAGAGGAAAGCCTATGTAACTATTGTGACCTCAGAGAAATAGGGAATGAAACTCATTCGTTCATTCATAAAATGCAATTCATTCATTCAGTCATTCATAAAACATATTTAATTACTTCAGAAAATGTCATTAATTCATTCATACAGTTATCAGCAGATGATCTGACTTTGTATTTGTTTGATTTGTAGAAATAATGAAGCAATAAGTAAAGGGCTTATATTAGAAAATGGCTGAAATGCTGGATGCAGATGATGACACAACCATCATAGTCAGGTACGATCAACGCTCCAGAGTTCCTACAAAAACACGTTTAAAAAGTTTCAAAATACCCCCAAAATTATTCAACCCCAAATATGGAGTCAATATGGAGTCGATTTCTCAATCAAAAACATAATGTTCATTCTCGGCCTGAAGAAAGAAGAACACTTTAAAGGAACACACAGTTGAAGGACTAGTTCTTAGCTTTCCAGGCACAAGCCCATTGTCGTGCAGTATGCATGCCTTTTTCCATTAACAGGATGTTCATTTGAATATGTACCCAAACAGGGGTACACTGAGGTTGGTTTAAGCTGGCATTGTTCTGGGGGGGAAAGACAAGACAGTCTCAACCAGATCCTGTTGACATGACGCATCTCTGTTGTAATTCCAGTACAGAAGTGATGGGCTTAGACCTGCTCTAACATGGTAGAATTTAGCCTGCTTGTATTATTCAGCATTGTCATGGATTTAGCTGTAGCAGCGAGATTAGCAGCCCTTTCCATTGTCTCAGAATGTACATGAAATCCTCTAAAGAAAAGTCAAGAGGATCTTAAATGAACAGTTTTATGCAATAGGCACAGGCATAATCCTTCTCTTGCCTGTACTGCGAGTGCCCAACACCATCCAATGCCGGTGAGCTCTCCGGTGAGTCACAATAGACATCAAGACAATGACCTTATGCTTTTTTATGGATACCTCCCACCGGTATAGGCTGCAGTCTGACTAGGCAGGCCCTCTCTCTCTCTCTATCCCCCTGATCTTGATGCATTGTGACTGGGCCAGGATTTTCTCTTCATCTTACGGTTGTGAACAAAGTACACGCACAACAAGACAGGAGGGAAGAAACAGGACATTAATGAAATGGACACAGTCCAGTGCAAGTCATTTCAGTTAGGATTCCTGGATAAATCCTACTCTGGGAGGTTGTCATCTCATATTTTTACCTCTTGAAATATTTAATCTCTCTGTATGAGAAAGAAAATAATCACTTTAGGCATTGGCTTCGTCTGATTCACACATTGGACTGCACACGCTGACTGTACCTACAAGAGACAATAACAACACGTCATAATCACTGTTAACAAGGCAGGGCAGTAGAGCAGAAGACACATTTTAATGTTGAATTATTCCTACATTTATAACCAAGAACCAGCTAGCTTTGATTAAGGCATAGTTCCACTCTTGTTAATTCAGAACTATTACCAAAGCACAGAAGCCAGCAATGTCAGCCTAGCTTGACATTTCTCTCTGTGCTACAAAATAGTAAACTACCTCAGAATTTTTGAGACCAACATCAATACATGTGGGACACAGTGACAGTTTATATTGTGGAGCTGACACAGTGTTGAGAGTCTGTTTGTCTACCTCAGACTTTCTTTGGAGAAAGTGCTGCATCAGTGGCCTTTTGAAAAGCTAGCTAGGCTAATCCACCAGAAATAATTAATTGATGCTTTAGCACTGCTGGTGATTTAGTGATGGACATTTACAGCTTTGACTTATATCCAGTTCCACACTGGATGCACAACAGTGGCGGTCAGTGTCGTTTAAGACGAGGACACATTTATTTATTTTCATGAGCATGGCCTTATTTCTATTACAGCATATTGGATGATTGTCATTCATATTCCATTCACCCTGTTCAATGTAATAGTGATTTAGTCTACTACATGATACTTGAATTTTCCCTATACCCATCATGAGGTTTCTACAACCTAACCTGTGAATGTACAGTACGTTTACAAACGTAGGTGCACACAGGTCAAGAGACAACATGTTTATCCCCGTTTTGTTCCATTTGCTTCAGTTTAAGAAATGTTTTTCAACAGAATCGGCAGAATGAATACACCCCTGATCACGGGTAAACAGAGCTCACTCTCATAACTGCCATGTTGTATTCCTTCTCTTCCCTTCGCTTGTGGACTTCAATGCACAACAAATCAGCTGTATGTGACCAGGCGAAAAAAACCTTTCCAAGCCAAACCATAACCGCTACACACAGCCTACATCGTTGTCCCCACATTAGCTAAAGTAACATCCTAGTGAACATAGTTAATAGAACTAAAGTGTTAGTAAACCTGCTACAATCATTAAGTAACGTTACAGTGTACAGTCAGTAAGCACTTACACCGGCGTATGGTCCTCCCCTTCCTCCTCTGAAGAGCACACTGAGATGGTCAGTGCAATACAAGATGCAAGTTTGTCCTGTTTTTAAGCCACAACGGTTTGAGCTGTGCTTATAAGAAATAATGTTTCAGAGTACTCTGTATTAGAAATCTAAGCTGTATGTGCTAGTGGCATCTTTACTACTTTACTACTGCATAGTGCATATGTGTATGTTTATCAGTGTATATAGTTATACATTTGCTCTGTGTGTGTGTGTGTGTAGTTACTCCACACCCTCCCCTGTGTGTCCGGGTATGGTGCTAGCCCACAGGGAGGAGGCAGAGGTGTGGAATGTGAGGGCCGGTGATCCAGTGCTGCGTGTTGGTGCTGGTGCTGCAGGCCGTGGGCGCTTCACGGCGGCGGCGGTAGAGGAGGAAATGGAAGAAGAGGTGATCCCCCGCTACGCCCAGCAGTTGAGGGAACGTATGCTGCCTGACATGATCACGCTTGGCAGCCTTTCACTGGAACAGGTCAGAGCCACAAAGAGGAATATCTCTGTCATCTCTCATATTCACCAGTACATTACATGTTCTGCCTAATGGACACTGGGAGCTTTGCTCCCCGCCCACCCACCTCTCACTGACATTTTGTGTTCCATTTTCTGTTCCCTTTTTTTGGGGGGGGGGGGGGGGGGGGGGGGGCTTTTAAAAGTTGTCAGTTTGGTTTGTAATATATTGTAGTTGATGTAACTTTCAGATGCACTGAACTGAAATCTCTTTTTATGTAACTTCAATGAATTGCTCTGAAGCCCGGTTTACTCATCTTGAGCGCACATTTGCGAAATTGATCGTATCATACATTGTTTGTGAAAATAGGATAACGTCCAAACAATTCATCTGTTTGTTATTTTTGAAGCCTGGATTTCTGTCTTGGTTTGTCAACCACTTCGTTAGTCTTTTCAGGAAAAATGAAGCTTGACAATGTTTCTCCCCACCACTTGTTTTGGTAAAAGGGGATTTTGTGAATTACCGTAAAGATCTGAAGAAGCTTATGAAATGAGTGTTCATCAGTCAAATGATGGGGTGAAAACGTGAACATGGGGTTTTCGTTGTTCAGTGCTATTGAGGTCACCAAAACCAAACATTAACGCATATCTAAACAGAAAAAGAGACAACTATCCAGTATATTTATAGCTGTAATGTGACTTGAAAAGGGAGGAGCATTAAGGAGTTACAAATTAAAACCAAGAAGATGGAAGGAAAGTGAGAAATGGAAGGATCTTTTGATGGTAAGACATGAGTTCTAATAATCAGTTCCATCTATGGTAATACCGTATACTATCAGGGATCAGTGTTTTATGCTAACATAATACGTATTCACTCCCCAACTGTTTTGCACATCTCATTGAAACAACATTAGAAACCAGAGATTTTCCTGTCTATTTTGAAATAATAGGCCCTTTTTTCTCCTGTTTTTTTACACAGAAAACCTTTCATGGTCGCTCGCGAGATGCTGTCATTTAACAGTGTCAATGCGACTGAATAGCGGTGTAAACTTGCTGACTGAATGATACCGGCTATAAGGATTTATCAACCCGTTAGATGTCTGTAGGCTCCGGGCTGGCTGCTATTGATTGTCTGCAGATTGCATTACCACGTTGTTTCACAGTTAGACGCTATGTACTTAATTCACATTTTAACCCTCTATCACAGAGCTTCCTCAAACTAAGGCTGTTTCTGAAAAGGCACCCTATTCCCTATATGGTACACTACTTTTAACCAGGGTTACATAGGGTGCCATTTCAAATGCACACTAAGTGTGTGCTTTTATTTTTGGCAGGATGCAGCACATCTTCAACGAGGAGGGATGTCTCAGGAAAAGGAGTGGGTGAGGAAGAAAAGACTAATGTCCTTAAGGGGAAATGCAAAGGTACTCGACTGTGTCCATAAAGGGCAGGATTACTTAGTGCTATGTCAAAAGGATATTTCCTGAAGTTGTGTCGTCGGTATTGCCAAGATGATTTGAATACGTTGCGCCAGGTTCACTGAGAGGCATTTTCATCTCCTTACTCTTATTGTGTCGTAGAGTTGTAAACGTAATTAACACTTTTATAGTAATAACAGCCCGAGGAATTCCAAACTTCTCAGTGAAATAGTTGTAATTCAAATAATGCACTTCTTCATCAGTGTAACTTCTGCACTGTGTTTGTTTTGTGAGTCTATTTATTTTTACTGGCTGCAAAATGTCCATGTTGACAAAAAAGTTATCTTTCTTCCAATGGAACCCAAGGCCCAGTCACACAGAGACTGTGACCAACAGGAAAGGATACTGCAAGACAGACTGTATGCAGCGTTTCACCAGTAAGTTCTCCATAGCTCTCATCTCACGTCATACTTAGAATCAAATCACATTTTATTTGTCACATACACATGGTTAGCAGATGTTAATGCGAGTGTAGCGAAATGCTTGTGCTTCTAGTTCCGATAATGCAGTAATAACCAACGAGTAATCTAACCTAACAATTTCAGAACAACTACCTTATAAACACAAGTGTAAAGGGATGAAGAATATGTACATACAAATATATGAATGGGTGATGGTACAGAACGGCATAGGCAAGATGCAGTAGACGGTATCGAGTACATTATATACATATGAGATGAATATGTACACATATAAAAGTGGCATTGTTTAAAGTGGATAGTTATACATGTATTACATAAAGATGACAAGATGCAGTAGATGGTATAGAGTACAGTATATACATATGAGATTAGTAATGTAGGGTATGTAAACATTATATTAAGTGGCATTGTTTAAAGTGGCTGGTGATACATTTTTTTTAATGATTTTTTACCCCCTTTTCTCCCCAATTTCGTGGTATCCAATTGTTAGTAATTACTATCTTGTCTCATCGCTACAACTCCCGTATGGGCTCGGGAGAGACGAAGGTCGAAAGCCATGCATCCTCCGAAAAACAACCCAACCAAGCCGCACTGCTTCTTAACACAGCGCGCATCCAACCTGGAAGCCAGCCGCACCAATGTGTCGGAGGAAACACCGTGCACCTGGCTGCCTTGGTTAGCGTGCACTGCGCCCGGCCCGCCACAGGAGTCGTTGGTGCGCGATGAGACAAGGATATCCCTACCGGCCAAATCCTCCCTAAACCGGACGACGCTAGGCCAATTGTGCGTCGCCCCACCGACCTCCCGGTCACAGCTGGCTACGACAGAGCCTGGGCGCAAACCCAGAGGCTCTGGTGGCACAGCTAGCGCTGCGATGCAGTGACCTAGACCACTGCGCCACCCGGAAGGCTGGATTTGAGTCAGTATGTTGGCAGCAGCCACTCAATGTTAGTGGTGGCTGTTTAACAGTCTGATGGCCTTGAGATAGAAGCTGTTTTTCAGTCTCTCGGTCCCTGCTTTGATGCACCTGTACTGACCTCGCCTTCTGGATGATAGCGGGGTGAACAGGCAGTGGCTCGGGTGGTTGTTGTCCTTGATGATCTTTAAGGCCTTTCTGTGACATTGGGTGGTGTAGGTGTCCTGGAGGGCAGGTAGTTTGACCCCGGTGATGCGTTGTGCAGACCTCACTACCCTCTGGAGAGCCTTGAGGTTGTGGGCTAGCAGTTGCCATACCGGCGGTGATACAGCCCGACAGGATGCTCTCGATTGTGCATCTGTAAAAGTTTGTGAGTGCTTTTGGTGACAAGCCGAATTTCATCAGCCTCCTGTGTGGGTGGACCAATTCAGTTAGTCTGTGATGTGTACGCCGAGGAACTTAAAACTTACTACCCTCTCCACTACTGTCCCGTCGATGTGGATAGGGAGGTGCTCCCTCTGCTGTTTCCTGAAGTCCACGATCATCTGCTTTGTTTTGTTGACGTTGAGTGTAAGGTTATTTTCCTGACACCACATTCCAAGGGCCCTCACCTCCTCCCTGTAGGCCGTCTCGTCATTGTTGGTAATCAAGCCTACCACTGTAGTGTCGTCTGCAAACTTGATGATTGAGTTGGAGGCATGCATGGCCACACAGTCGTGGGTGAACAGGGAGTACAGGAGAGGGCTCAGAACGCACCCTTGTGGGGCCCCAGTGTTGAGGATCAGCGGGGTGTTTTACTCACGTCTGCTGCAGTGAAGGAGAGTCCGCAGGTTTTGGTTGCGTGCCGTGTCTGTGGCACTGTATTGTCCTCAAAACGAGCAAAGAAGTTATTTAGTCTGCCTGGGAGCAAGACATCCTGGTCCGCAACGAGGCTGATTTTCTTTTTGTAATCCGTGATTGACTGTAGACCCTGCCACATACCTCTTGTGTCTGAGCCGTTGGATTGCGACACTACTTTGTCTCTATACTGACGCTTAGCTTGTTTGATTGCCTTGCGGAGGGAATAGCTACACTGTTGTATTCGGTCATGTTTCCGGTCACCTTGCCCTGATTAAAAGCAATGGTTTGTGATTTCAGTTTCGTGCCAATGCTGCCATCAATCCACGGTTTCTTGTTTGGGAATGTTTTAGTTGTTGCTGTGGGAACGACATCGCCGTTGCACTTGCTAATAAACTCGCTAACCGAATCAGCGTATTCGTCCATGTTGTTGTTTGACACAATGCGGAACATATCCCTGTCCACGTGATCGAAGCAATCTTGAAGCGTGGAATCAGATTGGTCGGACCAGCGTTGAACAGACCTTAGCGCGGGAGCTTCCTGTTTTAGTCTCTGTCTATAGGCAGGGAGCAACAAAATATAACAGAATGACTGTTATATGAATGTAATGACCATACATTGTTCAGAATGTCCACCATTTATTTGTACATTGAGAGGATGTAGTGAGACCGTAGCCTATAGATGCACTCCGTTGCAATACATTGTCTGGGCTGCTGCATTGTGGGGAAATAGCTGCGAGGCATGAAAATCTGTCTGTCACTGAACACAGAAGAACACCAGTTTGTGTTCCATCCATTTCATTCTGAGATCATGCATCTCCTCCCTCAGCCCAAAGGCAATAAGAGCATGTTTTAGTCTGTTATTATGACCTACCATGCGGCCTGACAGAATACAGTCAAATCAAGAGAATCTACATGAGCCTGCTGTGCTCACTGTTTACTGTGGGTGTTGGTTTGGACACCATGCCTGTCGGATGAATGCTGTTTGAGTTTTAGCAAGGATGACCTTCTCCGTGCAGCCTTGGCCCCTGCAAATTCCTTCTGATATCATTGGTGGGTGGTTAATAGTCATGACAGACTTTTATACACATCACCAAGGGCTACGTTTTCTGAGATTCAATGAGAAATTATCTTCCATTCTCTAGAATGGGAACGGGATGCCAAGCTGACTTTCGTTTTCTTTTTATAAAACGTGTAGTTTATTTCCTTTCACTGTTTTTGATTTAACAGAGTAATTTCATTAGGGAGAGGGCCTCCATTTTGCTGCGTTGTTAACTGACAAAAGCACGTGTAATACTTTTGATAGGGCAAGCAGGAAATACAGTTGGTGCTCTCTTCAATGTCGTAATGATGAGCATTTATTGGCTGAATTATTCTTACTTTAAAGCCATCTTGTCCACTTTAGCAGGCGGACCTATGATATTGCTTTATTTTGAGGAATTAAGAGAGGTGGCTGGGAGACGGAGCGGAGCAGCAGTTTATTATATTACCCCAGATAAGATTGAAAGGCCAAGCGGGCTGGGGAGCGAGAGAGAGAGAGCGAAAGAGAGAGAGTGGAAAGTGTTTGTTGTTGCGTTATTAGATTCTCCGCTGTTGGCTACAAAGTGGGAACAAGAGAGCACAATATGCAGGTGGCTGGTTAACAGGGTT
This sequence comes from Oncorhynchus clarkii lewisi, assembly GCF_045791955.1. Lineage (NCBI taxonomy): Eukaryota > Metazoa > Chordata > Actinopteri > Salmoniformes > Salmonidae > Oncorhynchus > Oncorhynchus clarkii. Next base: position 9,883,566 of record NC_092157.1, on the reverse strand, counting down.
ACCGCCTGTGTTTCACAGCGCTGAGAGACAGTTGCTGAGAGCACTCAGGGAGCACAAAGGTGAAGTGAGAGCCACATACGGCCAGATGACAGAAGCCGGCATAACCACCATGGGCCAGGGAGCCAGACCTGGGTTGGCAGGTACGATCTGTTAACCCATACATTATCAGACACAAACAGGAAGTAACAGGGCAAATCAACCGGAAGTAAAAAGGCACATCAACAGGAAGTCCCACTTCCGTATTGGAGGCATATTTCCACCAGGGTTCCATCATAGAAGAAATTATAATATCTTGCAAAATATATTTATGTGGTCCGAGAAACATATTTTTAAAGAAGTCAAGTTATGTAATTATTTGAAATCCCTTCGGTCATGAATGTAATCTGTCAGCAGTGTTCCCTCTCTCTCGCAAGCATACGCATGAGCGAGCACACACACACACACACACACATACACACACACACACACACACACACACACACACACACACACACACACACACACACACACACACACACACACACACACACACACACACACACACACACACACACACACACCGACATCTCTTTCTCCTTTATTTTGGAGGCTGTTCTTCCCCCAGTGTGTAGAAAGCAAAATAAAAAGGGAAAGAAGGGAGAGTGAGGAGGCAGCATCAGTAGAATAATCAGGCAGCAGTAGAATAATTAGGCAGCATCAGTAGAATAATCAGGCAGCAGTAGAATCATCAGGCAGCAGCAGTAGAGTCGTCAGGCAGCATCAGTAGAATAATCAGGCAGCAGTAGAATCATCAGGCAGCAGCAGTAGAGTCGTCAGGCAGCATCAGTAGAATAATCAGGCAGCAGTAGAATCATCAGGCAGCAGCAGTAGAGTCGTCAGGCAGCATCAGTAGAATCATCAGGCAGCATCAGTAGAATCATCACGCAGCAGTATAATCATCAGGCAGCAGTAGAATCATCAGGCAGCAGCAGCATAAATATCAGGCAGCATCAGTAGAATCATCAGGCAGCAGTAGTAGAATCATCAGGCAGCATCAGTGGAATCATCAGGCAGCAGCAGTAGAATCATCAGGCAGCATCAGTAGAATCATCAGGCAGCATCAGTAGAATCATCAGGCAGCATCAGTAGAATCATCAGGCAGCAGCAGTAGAGTCGTCAGGCAGCATCAGTAGAATAATCAGGCAGCAGTAGAATCATCAGGCAGCAGCAGTAGAGTCGTCAGGCAGCATCAGTAGAATCATCAGGCAGCATCAGTAGAATCATCACGCAGCAGTATAATCATCAGGCAGCAGTAGAATCATCAGGCAGCAGCAGCATAAATATCAGGCAGCATCAGTAGAATCATCAGGCAGCAGTAGTAGAATCATCAGGCAGCATCAGTGGAATCATCAGGCAGCAGCAGTAGAATCATCAGGCAGCATCAGTAGAATCATCAGGCAGCATCAGTAGAATCATCAGGCAGCATCAGTAGAATCATCAGGCAGCAGCAGTAGAGTCGTCAGGCAGCATCAGTAGAATAATCAGGCAGCAGTAGAATCATCAGGCAGCAGCAGTAGAGTCGTCAGGCAGCATCAGTAGAATCATCAGGCAGCATCAGTAGAATCATCACGCAGCAGTATAATCATCAGGCAGCAGTAGAATCATCAGGCAGCAGCAGCATAAATATCAGGCAGCATCAGTAGAATCATCAGGCAGCAGTAGTAGAATCATCAGGCAGCTTCAGTGGAATCATCAGGCAGCAGCAGTAGAATCATCAGGCAGCATCAGTAGAATCATCAGGCAGCATCAGTAGAATCATCAGGCAGCATCAGTAGAATCATCAGGCAGCAGCAGTAGAGTCGTCAGGCAGCATCAGTAGAATAATCAGGCAGCAGTAGAATCATCAGGCAGTAACAGTAGAGTCGTCAGGCAGCATCAGTAGAATCATCAGGCAGCATCAGTAGAATCATCACGCAGCAGTATAATCATCAGGCAGCAGTAGAATCATCAGGCAGCAGCAGCATAAATATCAGGCAGCATCAGTAGAATCATCAGGCAGCAGTAGTAGAATCATCAGGCAGCATCAGTGGAATCATCAGGCAGCAGCAGTAGAATCATCAGGCAGCATCAGTAGAATCATCAGGCAGCATCAGTAGAATCATCAGGCAGCATCAGTAGAATCATCAGGCAGCATCAGTAGAATCATCAGGCAGCATCATTAGAATCATCAGGCAGCAGTATAATATCAGGCAGCAGCAGTAGAATCATCAGGCAGCAGCAGTAGAATCATCAGGCAGCGTCAGTAGAATCATCAGGCAGCGTCAGTAGAATCATCAGGCAGCAGCATTAGAATCATCAGGCAGCAGTAGAATCATCAGGCAGCGTCAGTAGAATCATCAGGCAGCATCAGTAGAATCATCAGGCAGCAGCAGTAGAATCATTTGGCAGCATCAGTAAAATCATCAGGCAGCATCAGTAGAGTCATCAGGCAGCATCAGTAGAATCATCAGGCAGCATCAGTAGAATCAGGTAGCATCAGTAGAATCATCAGGCAGCAGCAGTAGAATCATCAGGCAGCATCAGTAGAATCAGGTAGCATCAGTAGAATCATCAGGCAGCAGCAGTAGAAAGTAGGAGTGTGCTGTTATGTTCTGTTGTTAGGCTGGGGATGAGGCTGCTCTGCCACCATGCAGGCTTAGAGATGTAATGAATCTTCTATCAGCCCTTCCTTCCAGGGTGACAACTCGCTTTGAGGAAGGTTGTAAATGCAGCAGAGATTGTGGTATAATTCCTCAGACTGGCATTTCTGCCCCCCAGTCACCATTCGATTATCTCCGGAATTGCTGTGTTTCAGAGAGATAAAGATTTTTTATGGCTTGCTGACTTGAAACAATCGGCACAGCCAGGAAAAGCAATGGCCAACCTGCCATGCATAGTAATTCCATTGGTAGATGACAAAATCTTTGTTTATATGACATTTCCAAAACTACTGCGGCAGATGAATCTGAAATATAAAATGTCACATTTGGCATACAAAACTGAAAATATATTTCGGGGGCAAAATTCAGGGAGGCATTTAATTTAGAACGTGTTTAATAACTAAGTGTGCCTGCATCACTAATCCTGCCTGGAGGTCCAAAAAGATTGTCATATTTATTCACTCGTTTCCCCCCCCCCCTCTCTCCTTCATTCCAAAGCCCAAAATGTTAAGGGTAAATGTTCATTGTTATTTAACATTTACTAATTAAAATTAAAAGAATTAACGAGAAAGCTTAATCTCCAAATATTAGGCTAAACGTAGAAAGTATGTATGTGGCATTTCCTATGTATTAAAGAGTGCATTTTGTGCATCACTCAATGTAGGAAACCTGTAAAGGACGTGCTGTCACGCCCTGATCTGTTTCACCTGTCTTTGTGATTGTCTCCACCCACCTCCAGGTGTCACCTGTTTTCCCCATTAGTCCCTGTGTACTTATTCCTGTGTTCCCTGTTTGTCTGTTGCCAGTTTGTCTTGTTTTGTCAAGTCAACCAGTGTATTTTTCCGTGCACCTGTTTTCCCTTATCGCTGTTCTGCTCCCTGCCTGCTTGACCATACTTGTGATCCAAGATGGCGTAGGAGTCAGACGTCTTTTTGTCCTCATCTTATCTTTTTTCTTCGCATATATTTTTCTTAACCTCAACTTCAACATACTCTCCTACAATCCGCCTCACCCAATGTGGTATAGATCTGCTATTTCTTTACTTCTTCTTTACCCCAACAGAAGCTAGCCACTGCTAGCGGTCATCAGCTACCATTAGCTTGGACAACTTTCGCCAATCTGCACAGCGAGACTCAAACTAGAGCAAATCGGTCATATTTTTCGCAATATCTCCGGATTCCTACCGCAAGCTCTGAACCTTTTCACATGGATCATCACAGCTAGCTAGCTAGCTGCAATCCGAGTGGTCACTCCTGGCGAACGTCTCTGTCTCAAAGGAAGAACCAATTAGCCTGGAGCTAGCCTTGCTAGGCCCATCTCCCGGCTAGCCGAAGAGGTCCATCGGCCACTCCTTGGACTACAGTACCTATTTTGCCAATCGGTCTGGACCCCCGCCAACCCATGGACACCGACGTAATTCGGGGGTTTATCAACTGGCTCCTCCATCGCAATGTCCCCTGAATGCCCATCTGCTAGTCTACTAGCCGCTACCCGCTAGCTGTCTAGAGCATATTGGACTGTTAGCTTAATTTCTCTGGGATATTCGGGACAGTAGCGTCCCACCTCAACAACAGCCAGTGAAAGTGCAGGGCGCCAAATTCAAAACAACGGAAATCTCATAATTAAAATTCCTCAAACATACAAGTATTTCACACCATTTTAAAGACAAACTTGTTGTAAATCCAGCCACAGTGTCCGATTTCAAAAAGGCTTTACGACGAAAGCACACCAAACGATTATGTTAGGTAAGGGAATACCCCCCTGAATTGTACAAAAATGAATGGCAAGATATTGGCATTGGACAAACCATGTACACGATGTCCAATACCACCCAAAGCGGCGTTGATTCGTGCAAAGTATATGGCAAATGCCATATGGCAATTGCCAATTGTAACACCTCAAAAATCCAACAGGGGGCGAGTGCGCTCCACCTGGGTTTTTCATATTGGAAATGCAACCCAAGTCAACATCCAAAAGAAAAATTTTGAAAAAAGGATATTTTTTTCAAAAACTTTTCACCCCTTAAAAAAGTGCTTTCTGGGCCTTTTTTCGAAATTCTTTCGCTTTTTTTGTCAATTACACATGTGTAAAAACTGTATGATTATACTTTTGTCCAATTTTGATATCAATTTTTTTTTTTTTTAATTACATGCGCATAAGGCATATGTTTTGTCCATTTGCAATATGATTTCATAGGAAGTCAAAAGTCAAAAGTCAAAAATGTCAAAATTTGGTAAAAAACTTCACACATCCTTAAAAAAGTGCTTTCTGGACCGTTTTTCAAAATTCTTTCAATTTTTATGTCAATTACACATGTATAAGAACTTTATCAACATACTTTAGTCATACTTTATTATCATTTTTTTTTTTTTTTACTAGTGCATAAGGCATATGTTTTCTCCATTTGGAATATGATTTCATAGGAAGTCAAAAGTCAAAAGTCAAAAATGTCAAAATTTGGTAAAAAACTTCACACATCCTTAAAAAAGTGCTTTCTGGACCGTTTTTCAAAATTCTTTCGAATTTTGTGTCAATTACACACGTATAAGAACTGTATCAACATACTTTATTCGTATTTTATTATCATAATTATTTTTTTTTTTTTTACTTGTGCATAAGGCATATGTTTTGTCCATTTGCAATATGATTTAATAGGATGTCAAAAGTCGAAAATTTGATTTTTTTTTTAAACTTTAAAAACTAAAAAAAGTGCTTTCTGGACCGTTTTTCGAAATTGTTTCGATTTTAAGACAATTAATCATGTGTAAGAAGTGTATGAATATACTTTTGTAAAATGTTATTATCATAATTTTATTTTTTTTACTTGTGCATAAGGAATATGATTTGTCCATTTGCAATATGATTTCACAGGAAGTCAAAAGTCAAAGTCAAAAGTCAATTTTTTTGGGGGCCAAAATTGACTGAACTGATGAACTCGGGACGGCCGGGCAGTGATAGTTGTTCATTTCCATCACTCGTTGTGTTGATTTCATCATGTCCATTTGCAATATGTTTTTTCACTATAGAATCATATTGCAAATGCGCGTGCAACTGGTCACCCAAAAATACAAATTTTGGATTTTTTTTGTTTATGTTTCCTTACTTTTTCAAAGTCACTGTGCATTTGCAATATGTTTTTTCACTATAGAATCATATTGCAAATGCGCGTGCAACTGGTAACCGGGAAAAAAAAAATTATGATTTCATTATGTCCATTTGTTTATGTTTCCTTACTTTTTCAAAGTCACTGTGCATTTGCAATATATTTTACCATCACGAATTTGTCATGCTCAAAATTCAAACTATACTTTGCTCAAACTATACCTTTGTCAACTTGTATTATCATATTTTTTTTTGGTTTTACTTGTGCATAAGGCATATGTTTTGTCCATTTGCAATATGATGTCATAGGAAGTCAAAAGTCAAAGTCAAAAGTAACGATTTTCCTCCGTGCAACTGGTGATCTGAAATGTGCAACTGGTGATCTGAAATGTGCAACTGGTGATCTGAAATGTGCAACTGGTAACCCCAAAAAAAATAATTTGATTCTATGTTTCCTTACTTTTTCAAAGTCACTGTGCATTTGCAATATGTTTTAATGGGCAGGTACCATCACGAATTTGTCATGCTATAAAAATCCTGCAGGAATGTGAAATTGACTGGCCCGATGAACTCGGGATGGCTTTGCAGTGATTCTGGGTCATCTCAATGGCTCGTTTGGGTTGATTTCAGAATGTCGCTTTTGGTGATGTTTTTTCACTATAGAATCATATTGCAAATGCACGTGCAACTGGTCACCCAAAAATAAAAAAATTGGATTTTTTTTGTTTATGTTTCCTTACTTTTTCAAAGTCACTGTGCATTTGCAATATGTTTTTTCACTATAGAATCATATTGCAAATGCACGTGCAACTGGTCACCCCCCAAAAAAATTTTTTGATTTTTTTTGTTTATGTTTCCTTACTTTTTCAAAGTCACTGTGCATTTGCAATATGTTTTTTCACTATAGAATCATATTGCAAATGCACGTGCAACTGGTCATCCCCCCAAAAAAATGTTAGATTTTTTTTGTTTATTTTTCCTTACTTTTTCAAAGTCACTGTGCATTTGCAATATGTTTTTTTCACTATAGAATCATATTGCAAATGCACGTGCAACTGGTCACCCAAAAATAAAAAAAATTTGTTTATGTTTCCTTACTTTTTCAAAGTCACTGTACATTTGCAATATGTTTTAATGGGCAGGTACCATCACGAATTGGTCATGCTATAAAAATCCTGCAGGAATGTGAAATTGACTAGCCCGATGAACTCGGGATGGCTTTGCAGTGATTCTGGGTCATCTCAATGGCTCGTTTGGGTTGATTTCAGAATGTCGCTTTTGGTGATGTTTTTTCACTATAGAATCATATTGCAAATGCACGTGCAACTGGTCACCCAAAAATAAAAATTTTGGATTTTTTTTGTTTATGTTTCCTTACTTTTTCAAAGTCACTGTGCATTTGCAATATGTTTCAATGGGCAGGTACCATCACGAATTGGTCATGCTATAAAAATCCTGCAGGAATGTGAAATTGACTGGCCCGATGAACTCGGGATGGCTTTGCAGTGATTCTGGTTCATCTCAATCGCTCGTTAGGGTTGATTTCAGAATGTCGCTTTTGGTGATGGTACCTCACTGTTTAAACATATTGCAAATGTACAAGAGTCAAGTGGACAAGAGTCCATCAGTCAATTAGATATCATTCTGACACCAAACTGATACAAACTGACACCAAACCCACTTTTTCCAACTCGTTTAGTAGCCAACTATTACATACTTCAGAGCTGGCCCAAAATTCACAACGCCTTGGGTTCAAACCATAAAAAAAACATAAAACACGTAGTTACGTTCTAGCTGCGGGTCCATTTCTTAAGTTATGTGTTGGCCTAGCTGAGGCGACCCCGAATCCCAAGTTTCGGCTCGATAGGTCATTTGGTGTCCGAGAAAAACCCTAATTGGTGCTGAAAATCCACTATTTTCCATGACTTGCTACGGGGTCCTTGAACGAGCTATCGGACAGAAACGTCGGGGTCCGTCTCTATGGGCCGAGCCGGTTTCAATGCACCTAGCCTTGCGTCTCTGGGACTTTTCTAAACGTCGTCATTTTCGTGATGGTCAAAATGAATTGAAGGTATTGCAAATGTACGAGGCTGTTTCTCGGTCCGAGAACCATCTAGAGCCACGTAACTCACCACGCACCATCGACCGGAGGTCTAGAACAGGTTTCTAAAGTTTCGGAACTCTAGGTCTGACGGTTATTTTTTAGCTCGAACAAAGCTAACTATTGCAGCCACTGTCTGTCTCTACGCACCCCAATACGTCCCTCCTTCCAAGGTGTGTTTTAGTGTAATTTTTTTTTCCTTTGAATTTTTTGGGGAAAAATGACTGATTTACAGTTCATGGGGGTTGCCTAATCACACATATGAAGTTTTGGACAGATCTGACTTTTTTAACCCTTCGAAACAGCCCCTGAGACACCAATTATGGCACTTCCGGTTGGCACAGGAAGCTACAAATCAACACATATCCTCATTGGGGTATGCTGTTACAGAATCCTGAGTTTTAAGTCCTTACGTTAAGAATTGACTGATTTACACAGGGTTGAATGCACTATGTCTATCAAACTGCAGGCAGGGTATGGGTAAACACTTTTAGGGGCATTTTAACCACTTCCGGTTGGTCCAGGAAGCTCAGAATCAACACAGGTAGACCTCATAGTGGCCTGATGGACTGGTACCGAAGACAGGTTCATACGGCATTCATAACCCATATAGACTTCAGGTTGAAATTAGGGGTGCAGGCAATGTATTCCTATGGGGAGAGATGACAGTGCATTCTGTGAGATCAAAAAACACTGTTTTACTGTTAAGGGTTAATGCCACAAGGTCAAGGTTAGGCTTGCACGGATCGGGAGGACCTTAGGAACATTCCTGTGGTGGAATTTTTCTTCTCACCCTAACGGTTCTCTCACTCTCACCCAAAATCAAATGACGTTGTGGGGCAGGCTTCATTTTGGGCCTACTATTCTAATGGTCGCTGCGCCTAGACCGAGCGAGCTACGGTCAAGCGGGATAGCTCGTTGAACTCGTCACAGTCTGGAGACTATGGTGATGCCATTTTTTGTGTTGATTTCAGAATGACATTTTGGTGATGGTCCCTCTCCGTTTAAACATATTGCAAATGCACAAAAGTCAACTAGCAAGTCAGTGTCCACCAGTCATTTAGATGTCATTATGACACCAAACGGATATCAATTGACACCAAACCCACTTTTTCCTACTCATTTAGAAGCCAACTATCACATATGTCAGAGCAGGCCCATAATTCACAGCGCCTTCGGTTTAAAACATAATAAAAAGGTAAAACACATAGTTACGTTCTAGCTGCGGGTCCAGTTCGGACATTATATGAAGTCCTATGTGAGGCGACCCCGAATCCCAAGTTTCCGCTCGATAGGTCATTTGGTGTCCGAGAAAAACCCTAATTGGTGCTGAAAATCCACTATTTTCCATGACTTGCTACGGGGTCCTTGAACGAGCTATCGGACAGAAACGTCGGGGTCTGTCTCTATGGGCCGAGCCGGTTTCAATGCACCTAGCCTTGCGTCTCTGAGACTTTTCTAAACGTCGTCATTTTCGTAATGGTCAAAATGAATTGAAGGTATTGCAAATGTACGAGGCTGTTTCTCGGTCCGAGAACCGTCTAGAGCCACGTAACTCACCACGCACCATCGACCGGAGGTCTAGAACAGGTTTCTAAAGTTTCGGAACTCTAGGTCTGACGGTTCTTTTTTAGCTCCAACAAAGCTAACTATTGCAGCCACTGTCTGTCTCTACGCACCCCAATACGTCCCTCCATCCAAGTTGTGTTTTAGTGTGATTTTTTTTTCCTTTGAATTTTTTGGGGAAAAATGACTGATTTACAGTTCATGGGGGTTGCCTAATCACACATATGAAGTTTTGGAAAGATCTGACTTTTTTAACCCTTCGAAACAGCCCCTGAGACACCAGTTATGGCACTTCCGGTTGGCACAGGAAGCTATAAATCAACACATATCCTCATTGGGGTATGCTGTTACAGAATCCTGAGTTTTAAGTCCTTACGTTAAGAACTGACTGATTTACACAGGGTTGAATGCACTATGTCTGTCAAACTGCAGGCAGGGTATGGGTAAACACTTTTAGGGGCATTTTAACCACTTCCGGTTGGTCCAGGAAGCTCAGAATCAACACAGGTAGACCTCATAGTGGCCTGATGGACTGGTACCGAAGACAGGTTCATACGGCATTCATAACCCATATAGACTTCAGGTTGAAATTAGGGGTGCAGGCAATGTATTCCTATGGGGAGAGATGACACTGTAATCTGTGAGATCAAAACACACTGTTTTACTCTTAAGGGTTAATGCCACACGGTCAAGGTTAGGCTTGTACAGATCGGGAGGACCTTAGGAACATTCATGTGGTGGAATTTTTCTTCTCACCCTAACGGTTCTCTCACTGTCACTCAAAAGCAAATGACATTGTGGGGCAGGCTTCATTTTGGGCCTACTTTTCTAATGGTCGTTGCGCTTAGACCGAGCGAGCTACGGTCAAGCGGGATAGCTCGTTGAACTCAGCACTGTCTGGAGACTATGGTGATGCCATTTTTTGTGTTGATTTCAGAATGCCATTTTGGTGATGGTCCCTCTCCGTTTAAACATATTGCAAATGCACAAAAGTCAACTAGCAAGTCAGTGTCCATCAGTCAATTAGATGTCATTATGACACCAAACCCACTTTTTACTACTCATTTAGAAGCCAACTATCACATATGTCAGAGCAGTCCCATAATTCACAGCGCCTTTAGTTTAAAACATAATAAAAAGGTAAAACACATAGTTACGTTCTAGCTGCGGGTCCAGTTCGGACATTATGTGAAGTCCTATGTGAGGCGACCCCGAATCCCGAGTTTCGGCTCGATAGGTCATTTGGTGTCCGAGAAAAACCCTAATTGGTGCTGAAAATCCACTTTTTTCCATGCCTTGCTACGGGGTCCTTGAACGAGCTATCGGACAGAAACGTTGGGGTCTGTCTCTATGGGCCGAGCCGGTTTCAATGCACCTAGCCTTGCGTCTCTGAGACTTTTCTAAACGTCGTCATTTTCGTAATGGTCAAAATGAATTGAAGGTATTGCAAATGTACGAGGCTGTTTCTCGGTCCGAGAACCTTCTAGAGCCACGTAACTCACCACGCACCATCGACCGGAGGTCTAGAACAGGTTTCTAAAGTTTCGGAACTCTAGGTCTGACGGTTCGTTTTTAGCTCGAACGAAGCTAACTATTGCAGCCACTGTCTGTCTCTACGCACCCCAATACGTCCCTCCATTCAAGTTGTGTTTTAGTGTGATTTTTTTTTCCTTTGAATTTTTTGGGGAAAAATGACTGATTTACAGTTCATGGGGGTTGCCTAATCACATATATGAAGTTTTGGACAGATCTGACTTTTTTAACCCTTCGAAACAGCCCCTGAGACACCATTTAAGGCACTTCCGGTTGGCACAGGAAGCTATAATTCACCACATATCCTCATTGGGGTATGCTTTTACAGAATCCTGAGGTGTAAGTCTTTACGTTAAGAACTGAGTTATTTACGGAGGGTTTAGTATGTGTGTGTTATTTCAGAAAATCTCGCAGAGCTCCGCAGCACACTTTAAAAAGATTTGTATGAACACCCTGCAACTGGATCTGTAACCGTTGAAAAAAAAAAACGCCTATTTGTGACCATCGCCAAGTTGTCATTGTTCCGTTTCTCTTAAATGACGATAGATAAATGGCTGGTTCTTTTTTTATTGACACCGGAGGCTCCTTGACTTTGACCTGAAGTGGAAAAATAATTTCTCTATTTCCATTTAGGACCTTTAATCCCAGAAAAACGGCCATAACTCAAAAACCGTCGAGGCCTAGACGCCATCTTGTTCGGGGCCAACTGCCCATTATGCCAAACCTACGCTCACCAAGTTTCGGCTTCGAAATATTTTCCGTTTTCGAGATAAGGCCCCGTCGTGATTCGTGATGTTTTGCCAAATTGCCATATGATTCCGTATGCCCTCTTGTGGGAAATTCCGGGATAGCGGAAAAACGGTCAAAAACTTGTTTATTTTATAAAACGGAAACCGAATGTCCGACAAAGTTCATTTGATGACTTCCCGGTAGGTCTGGCCCTACCGCACGGCCCGACGCCGACCGCAAATTTTACAAACGATTTCGGACGTCTAGTAAGGGACCGTACATTTGCAATATGGACTTTCTCACTGATCATACACGAAATGCCGAAATGTTCCCTTAAGGTATGTCAGTACCTAGTCACAGACATTTTTCCAGCCAAAGAGAGGAGTCACAAAAAGCAGAAATAGAGGTAAAATGAATCACTAACCTTTGATGATCTTCATCAGATGACACTCATAGGACTTCATGTTACACAATACATGTATTTGTTCGATAAAGTTCATATTTATATCCAAAAATCTCAGTTTACATTGGTGCGTAATGTTCAGTAGTTCCAAAACATCCGGTGATTTTGCAGAGAGCCACACGGGCTGGGCGTCACTACAGGTTAATGAAACCGCTGTGTCAGATTTCAAAAAAGCTTTACCTAAAAAGCACACCATGGAATAATCTGAGTACAGCGCTCAGACAACAAAGAAAGCCATATATATATCTGCCATGTTGTGGAGGCAACAAAGTCAGATATAGCATTAGAAAATATTCACTTACCTTTGATGATCTTCATCAGAATGCACTCCCAGGAATCCCAGTTCCACAATAAATGTTTGATTTGTTTGATAAAGTCCATAATTTATGTCCAAATACCTCCTTTTTGTTCACGCGTTTAGTCCAGTAATCCAAATTCATGAGGCGCGAGCAGACGAAAAGTCAAAAAGTTCCATTACAGTCTGTAGAAAAATTAAGTATAGAATCCATCTTTAGGATGTTTTTATCATAAATCTTCAATAATGTTTCAACCGGAGAATTCCTTTGTCTGTAGAAATGCAATGGAACGCAAGCTAACTCTCACGTGAACGTGCGTGGTCAGCTCATGGCACTCTGGCAGACCTCTGACTCATTCAGCTCCCATTCCCTCCTCCTTTACAGTAGAAGTCTCAAACAAGGTTCTAAAGACTGTTGCCATCTAGTGGAAGCCTTAGGAAGTGCAATATGACCACATAGACACTGTATATTCGATAGGCAGTGAGTTGAAAAACTACAAACATCAGATTTCCCACTTCCTGGTTGGATTTTTTCTCAGGTTTCTGCCTGCCATATGAGTTCTGTTATACTCACAGACATCATTCAAACAGTTTGAGAAACTTCAGAGTATTTTCTATCCAACTAATACTATGCATATTGTGGCAAAGAAGGGGGTTGAGTGATAAATGGCAGATATGTGAGAGCAGAACTAATAAACGGGCTCTTCCCGATCACTAAAATGGCCACCCCTGTCAGAACTACAGATCACAAAATGGCCGACCGCCAAAAATACAAGTCCCAGAAGCAAGGGGAACCCTCAGAAGATGGAGCAACTGGGCCTGAGTAGCAGGCAGTTTACTCTGGGCACCTTATTCATCCAAGCTACTCAATACTGCCCCCCAGTCCCAAAGAAGTTAAGAGGTCCATTGGACAAATTCTTAACCCACTATACCTATTCTGCCAATTGGCTTGGACCCTTTTACCACACGGAGCCCTGCTGATCCCCGACGACTGGTCTGCAGACGTAACAGCACGAGATGGCCCACTAGCTGCCTGAATCACCGTGTCTCCGGCCCAAGCCATTCACTGGACCCCTATGATCACTCGGCTACGCATGCCTCTCCCTAATGTCAATATGCCTTGTCAATTGCTGTCTTGGTTAGTAATTATTGCCTTATTTCACTGTAGAGTCCCTGCTCAATATGCCTTAGTTAACCTTAGTTCCACCTCCCACACATGCGGTGACCTCACTTGGTTTAAATTATGTTTCTAGGGATATTATCTCTCGCATTGTCACTCAGTGCATAGGTTTACCTCTACTGTATTCACATCCTACCATACCTTTGTCTGTACATTATGCCTTGAATCTATTCTACCGTGCCCAGAAACCTGCTCCTTTTACTCTCTGTTCCGAACGTACTAGACAACCAGTTCTTATAGCCTTTAGCCATACCCTTATCCTACTCCTCTGTTCCTCTGGTGATGTGGCCAGGCCCTGCAGTGCCTAGCTCCACTCCCATTCCCCAGGCACTCTCATTTGTTGACTTCTGTAACCGTAAAAGCCTTGGTTTCATGCATGTTAACATTAGAAGACTCCTCCCTAAGTTTGTTTTATTCACTGCCTTAGCACACTGGATGTCCTAGCTGTGTCTAAATCCTGGCTTAGGAAGACCACCAAAAACCCTGATATTTCCATCCCTAACTAAAACATTTTCCGAAAAGAGAACTGCCAAAGGGGGCGGAGTTGGCCTGCAGAGTTCTGTCTTACTATCCAGGTCTGTGCCCAACCAATTTGAGCTCCTACTATGAAAAATCCACATTTCCAGAAACAAGTCTCTCACCGTTGCCGCTTGCGATAGACCACCTTCTGGCCCCAGCTGTGCCCTGGACACCTTATGTGAATTGATTGCCCCCCATCTTTCTTCAGAGCTCGTGCTGTTAGGTGACCTAAACTGGGATATGCTTAACACGCCGGCCATCCTACAATCTAAGCTTGATGCCCTCAATCTCAACCAAATTATCAATGAACCTACCAGGTACAACCCCAAATCCGTAAACACGGGCACCCTCATAGATATCATCCTAACCATCCTGCCCTCCAAATACACCTCTGCTGTCTTCAACCAGGATATTAGCGATCACTGCCTCATTGCCTGCGTCCATAATGGGTCAGCGGTCAAGCGACCACCGCTCATCACTGTCAAATGCTCCCTTAAACACTTCAGAGAGCAGGCCTTTCTAATCGGCCTGGCCCAGGTATCCTGGAAGGAAAATGACCTCATTCCGTCAGTAGAGGATGCCTGGCTATTCTTGAAGAGTGCTTTCCTCACCATCTTAAATAAGCATGCCACAATCAAAAAAATTGGAACCAGGAACAGATATAGCCCCTGGTTCACTCCAGACCTGACTGCCCTTGACCAGCACAAAAACATCATGTGGTGTACTGCATCTCCAATACAAAATTGAATTTACAGTCTGCTTCCTATTTCGCAACAAAGCATCCTTCACTCATGCTGCCAAACATACCCTTGTAAAACTGACCATCCTACCGATCCACAACATTGGCGATGTCATTTACAAAATAACCTCCAATACCCTACTCGATAAATTGGATGCAGTCTATCACAGTGCCATCCGTTTGTCAACAAAGGCCCATATACTACCCACCACTGCGACCTGTATGCTCTTGTTGGCCCTCGCTTCATATTCGTCGCCAAACCCACTGGCTCCAGGTCATCTAAGTCTTTGCTAGGTAAAGCCCCGCCTTATCTCAGCTCATTGGTCACCATAGCAGCACCCACCCATAGCACACACTCCAGCAGGTATATTTCACTGGTCACCCACAAAGCCAATTCCTCCTTCGGCCTCCTTCCCTTCCAGTTCTCTGCTGCCAATGACTGGAACGAACTGCAAAAATCACTGAAGCTGGACACTCATATCTCCCTCACTAGCTTTAAGCACCAGCTATCTTAACAGCTCACAGATCACTGCACTTGTACATAGCCTATCTGTAAATAGCCCATCCAACTACCTCATCCCCATACTGGTATTTATTTGATTTATTTTGTTCCTTTGCACCCCAGTATCTCTACTTGCACACTCATCTTCTGCACATCTATCACTCCAGTATTTAATTTCTATATTGTAATTATTTCGCCACTATTGCCTATTTATTGCCTTACCTCCATTATCCTACCTCATTTGCACACACTATATATATACTTTTTTTACTGTCTTATTGACTGTATGTTTGTTTGTTTATTCCATGTGTAAGTCTGTGTTGTTTGTTGCACTGCTTTGCTTTATCTTGGCCAGGTCACAGTTGTAAATGAGAACTTGTTCTCAACTAGCCTACCTGGTTAAATTAAAAAAACTGACTGCCCTGACCTCGAGCCTGCCTGCCTCTCTGTACCTCCTGTACCTCCTGACCTAGGTTATGATATTTTGCCTGTCCACGACTATTCTCTTGCCTGCCCCATAGATTATAATCAATATCAGAGACTCAAACCATCTGCTTCTCGTGTCTGCGCCTGGGTCTCGCCCTGTGCCCCTTATACATGCCAAAAACAAACTTCCGAGGATCCGTGGCTGGATGCTTTGATCTCATCTCTAGGAGTGGTGCAATGTATGGCACTTTAGGCACAACTAAGTCTCTGGGAAAACACCGTATGGAACATTTGCTCAGCTCACCTTCCACCTTTCCGGTATGTGTTGACTTTCCTCTGTGCGTGTACGCGCATGTATTGGTCCATGCATTAAACCCAGACAATAACATCTCTAAAGACACACATACTGAAAATTGAACAGTGAAATAGTGAAACAGTGAAATAGTTTTTTCCTCTACTTTTTGTTTTGTACCCCCCCTGCTAACCTTCTGGATGTGGTGTGTGGGGGCTTAGAGCCCTAACCTCCTGGATGTGCAGTGTGGGGGCTTAGACCCCTAACCTCCTGGATGTGCAGTGTGGGGGCTTAGAGCCCTAACCTCCTGGATGTGCAGTGTTGGGGCATAAAACCCTAACCTCCTGGATGTGGAGTGTGGGGGCTTAGAGCCCTAACCTCCTGGATGTGCAGTGTGGGGGCTTAGAGCCCTAACCTCCTGGATGTGCAGTGTGGGGGCTTAGAGCCCTAACCTCCTGGATGTGCAGTGTGGTGGCATAGAGCCCTAACCTCCTGGATGTGGAGTGTGGGGGCTTAGATCCCTAACCTCCTGGATGTGCAGTGTGTGGGCTTAGAGCCCTAACCTCCTGGATGTGCAGTGTGGGGGCTTAGAGCCCTAACCTCCTGGATGTGCAGTGTGGGGGCATAGAGCCTTAAACTATAATTTCACTTCTGCTTAAATTGTTGAGTGTTGAGGCGTATGCAAAGATGCTCAGCGAGGAGATTGCGATGCATTATGATGGGCTCACCACATGGCTTCTCCGTCTGAGGCTTGGGCTGCACTGGGCACTGCCAGCCATAGGCACGCACGTAGTGCTGGGTGGGGAAATACCACTGCACAGGTGACTGAGTCTGTTCACTGTGTGTGTGTGTGTGTGTGTGTGTGTGTGTGTGTGTGTGTGTGTGTGTGTGTGTGTGTGTGTGTGTGTGTGTGTGTACTCCAAATAGTTACACCACTGTAGACCGTTGACATGGCCTGTCAAAATACAGATAGCGGAACATGCAAAGTGTTTAAGCAGAATCGTTTTTTGGAATATTTTGTAAGATTTGGTGAGTGCTGGTTGAACTGCCATCCCTGACGGCCCCAGTACTGTTTGTGCACGTGTGTGTGTTTTGTGGTTTGCGAATACTGGGTACCAGGATATGACCCTTGATGCTACTGGTGAACCGCCACAGTCTAACTAACCGGTTGTACAATCTGACAAATTCAAGAATATTAACACACATTTATGTGGTAGAATGCACTTTTCCATGGAACCTTCTGAGGCCCCCGGCACTACTGTACTGGATTGATAGGTACTTTAACAATCCTGTAAGGGATTTTTTTTAAATTAAAGGTCTCATCTTTGTGCATGTGTGTGTGTGTGTGTGTGTGTGTGTGTGTGTGTGTGTGTGTGTGTGTGTGTGTGTGTGTGTGTGTGTGTGTGTGTGTGTGTGTGTGTGTGTGTGTTTTGTGGTAGGTGCTTACTGGGTACCAGGATCTGGCCCTTGGCGCTTCTGAACTGGGATCCTGGTCAACCGCCACCATCTCGCTACCAGGTCTTACCTGTAATGCATATTTTAAGCAATAAGGCCCGAGGAGGTGTGGTAAAAGGCCAATATACCACGGCTAAGTGCTATTCTTATACACGACGCAACGTGGAGTGCCTGGATACAGCCCTTAGCCGTGGTATATTTGCCATATACCACAAACCCCCGAGGTGTCTTATTGCTATTATAAACTGGTATATAAAATGTACCAGTAAAGCAGAGCAGTAAAAATGTTGGCTATATTTATTTATTTTGAGCATTTAACAGAAAACTGACTGAGTGTTTTTCTTACTGTTCTGGTATGAACCTTTTGGGGGGTTCTTACTAGAACATTATACCAGGGTTTCTCAAACACGGTCCTTGGGAATCCAAGGTGTGCACATTTTGGTTTTAGCCCTAGCACTGCACAGCTGATCCAAATAATCAACTAATCATTAAGTTTTGATAATTTGAATCAGTTGTGTAGTGTTGGGGCAAAAAACAAAACGCTGCATTGTACAGTACGGTTAGTATTCTGATATGATCCAGGGTTGTGTTCATTATGCACAAAACTACTTTATTAGGCAAGTCAGTTAAGAACTAATTCTTATTTTCAATGACGGCCTAGGAACAGTGGGTTAACTGCCTTGTTAAGGGCCAGAGCACCCAATTCTTTTTTTTTTTTTTTACACATGTCAACTTGGGGATTTGATCTTGCAGCCTTTCGGTTACTAGTCCAATGCTCTAACCACTAGGCTACCTGCCGCGTTTCTTATTGGACTTGGTCCAATAAGAAATGCTCAATTTCTGTTGCAAAATGTTTTAAAATGATTTCCGTTTGCATGCCCTAATGAGTATGACAACACTGTCACACTGGGGAGAAGCCTAATGTATCTCAGCCTCTATAAGGCCTGTGAACACAAAGCCCTGTGCTGTCATTGCAAACATGAAGAAGGGGAATACATGAGAGGGGAACAGCACAGGATGTACACGAGATGTTCAGGGTGAGTGAGAACGATGCAAGCTGTCTGCTTTCTGGTGGAGAGGTAGGCAGTGGCATGCTGTCTAAGCAGAGAGAGAGATCAAGGGAAAGAGGGGGAGAGAGAGAGATGGGGAGCGAGTGAGACAGAGAGAGAGAGATGGATAGAGAGAGAGAGAGAGAGGGGGAGAGACGGGAGAGCGAGAGAGATATGGGGAGAGAGAGAGGATGGGTGGAGAGGGAGATAGAGAGAGATTGTACACATTGTTGGTTTGGCAATATTAACACAATATTTTTCATGCCAATAAAGCAGCTTGAATTTGAATTTGAGAGAGAGAGAGAGAGAGAGAGAGAGAGAGAGAGAGAGAGGGAGAGGGTGGGGGGGCAGGTGGAGAGGGATAGAGAGAGATATGGGGAGAGAGAGAGAGTGTGAGTAGAGAAGGAGAGACAGGGTGGTTGGAGAGGAAGACACAGATATATATATATATATATATAGGGAGAGCGTAATGGAGGGAGAGAAAGGGAGAGATACAGTATATAGGGAGAGCAAGATGGAGAGAGAGAAAGGGAAAGATATATAGGGAGAGCGAGATGGAGGGAGAGAAAGGAAGAGATAGGGATACTATAGTGCTGTGTCTGTCAGGAGTCATGCCTTGACCTCTGGTTCCTTCCTGCAGTGACAGCAACACTAACAGTGCCTCTATGTTCAACAGGTGGAGCCGGAGCCCCCGAGCCCGTGGCGGTGTGTGCTGCCTGAGGGCCGTTGGGGACAAGCTGCCCAGGGACCTTTACAGCGTCAGTGTGGCCCTCCACAGCCGCCTGGGTGGCCCTGCCCTCATGTGGTCCTGTCTGAAGGAGGAGCAGTGGGCTGGGCCCCGTAGAGCTAGACTTCCTCTATCATCTATGGAGAGTAATGTATTTTTATTCGGGAGGGGAAGGACAGGATGTGATTTGTGGCGATGGGAGTTAATTCAATAAGACCCTCTTTTATTGAAAAGATGCTCGGGGAAACCGCTCAAGAAATAGTCATTGAGATGTGTGCGATGATGGAGGAAAAAAACAAAAACAACAGAAACATTCTTCATCTGAAAGCAATTGTGACACTGAGGGGGTCTGGATTAAAACACGTTTACTTCCAAGGCAGGGAAACGTCTTTGACGGGAAACCCAATACGGAATTAGCTAAATGCCATCTTTAAAAAAACACAGGAGTAATCTGTCGACACAAACGCAGTATGGAAATAACGGTTACATCAAGCTGTAGGTTGTTGTTTCCACCGCAATAATTCCAATTTATCTTCTCTTCTTTCCAGTGGTTTACTCTTTGGCTGCAGAGTAGGCTATAGATTTAAATGGGTTATGAAAATATATCTGAAATGGTAACCGTGTATATGAGGATGGAGAGACATTGTATTAAAATATGCCAGGTAGAGCATTTAGGTTTGACTTGGGGGAAATCCAATATGAATAAAACAGTAACTTTCAAACATTACATTTAATCCACGCATGTAAATCAAACAGGTGATTTATTATTAATTTATATAAGGGCATAGTGTTTTATTGGAATGAAAATTGAGTACAAATGCACTGAAAAATGTATTGTCTTTTCCAGAAGTTTATGAGCAGCCAGTCTGAAGCTTGTGATGAAAATGCTAATATAAACCGGGTGGTTTGAGACCTGAATGATGATTGGCTGACAGCCGTGGTATACCACGGGTATGACAAAACATATTTTTAACATTATTTTTACTGCTCTAAATGCATTGGTAACCAGTTTATAATAGCAATGGCACCTCTGTCACACACGGATCTGTTTCACCTGTCTTTGTGATTGTCCCCACCCCCCTCCAGGTGTCACCCATCTTCCCCACTATCCCCTGTGTATTTGTACCTGTGTTCTCTGTTTGTCTGTTGCCAGTTCGCTATGTTTCGTCAAGCCTACCAGCGGTTTCCATCTGCTCCTGTCTCTTGTTGGTTCCTGTTTTTTAGTTTTCCTGGTTTTGACCTTTCTGCCCGCCCTGACCCTGAGTCTGCCTGCCGTCCTGTACCTTTTCCCCACTACTCTGGATTACCGACCTCTGCCTGACCTGACCTGTCGTTTGCCTGCCCCTGTTGCTGTAAAAAACATTGTTACTTTGACACAGTCTGCATTTGGGTCGTACCTTAAACATGATAGTATGAGCTGGACATGACTGACCCAGCAGACTTGGACAAGCTCTGCAACGTCATCTCCTCTCAAGGAGCCACCATTGGTAAGCACGAGGAGTTGCTTTGCGGTCTACTTTGCGGATGCACTTCAGAGGATGGCTAGCATAGCATATGGGTGGCAGGTATCCTAGTGGTTAGATCGTTGGTCCAGTAACCTAAAGGTTGCTCGATCGAATCCCTGAGCTGACAAAATAAATATCTGTTGTTCTGCCACTGAAAAAGGCAGTTAACACACTGTTCGTAGGCCATCGTTGTAAGTAGGGATGTGTTCTTAACTAACTTGCCTAGACAAAAAATAGCAGTGGCCCTCACATTTCCAGGTCTGAAAGGTTTTTCAGATTAAATTAAAATGTACTTTTAAAAAAATTGACAAATTGTTGACAAAACAACACCAAATGCTAACAACAATAACTTTTAAATGGCAATGCTGACCATTGGAAGACATCAAAGTAATGTTTATTCATTGATATACGAGGCAGACCAACATATTAAAACTATAATCAACCTAATCCACAATTTGTTTCCCTCCTGATCTGTTTTTCCAAAGTGTTACGATACGTAAAGAACGTCTAGATAGACAGTGTTCCAATGGCAACTCTAAAGGGCTTTATCGCATGTGGCCATCTGATCTAAAGGTCTGAATGCGGACCTGGCTGGGAAAGAATCTGGGACATGGCTGGGAAAGAATCTGGGACCTGGCTGGGAAAGAATCTGGGACCTGGCTGGGAAAGAATCTGGGACCTGGCTGGGAAAGAATCTGGGACCTGGCTGGGAAAGAATCTGGGACCTGGCTGGGAAAGAATCTGGGACCTGATTGGGAAAGAATCTGGGACCTGGCTGTGAAAGAATCTGGGACCTGATTGGGAAAGAATCTGGGACCTGGCTGGGAAAGATTCTGGGACCTGGCTGGGAAATAATCTGGGACTTGATTGGGAAAGAATCTGGGACCTGGCTGGGAAAGAATCTGGGACCTGGCTGGGAAAGAATCTGGGACCTGATTGGGAAAGAATCTGGGACAGTCGGAGGAATCCAGGAGCTTCTTTTCTTTTAGGTTCCCCGGTCTTTGTGTGTGTGTGTGTGTATGTGTGTGTGTGTGTGTATGGTGTTGGTTTTAACAGGAACACTGTACTTCAATTGGATCTGTTTTAAAGAGTCTTGCGAGAAGGCTGCGTATATGAAGAGTGTCAGGCCCTCGGTCTTAACACAGTGGTCACTTCAAGTGGGTAGAAGCATAAGATCTAAAATGTTAACATTGAAAGGGAGGAGGGGGGAAGGCATTGGATGATAAACTAAACCTTTGGATTTTCACCCAATCTTGTCTTTTTCTCCCCTTTAGCCAGTCATCTTTTTTTATTTAGACATTTATTCTAATTTCTCTTTTTTTATCCTTTAAAAAAACCCAAATCAAAATAAGGTGTTTTTAAATTCATTTCCTCAAAGATGGAGGAAGGACAGATAAAGTCATTGTATAATGAAATCCTCTTGTGTGTTGATGTCTGGGTAGTCCTTTTTTTTCTCTTTTCAAGATAGGAGCAGCAAACATGTCTGTTTCTAATGAAATGTGATAGTTATAATGGTTTAACAGGCGGTTCCACCAGGTCATGGAACACTGGACCACTGGAACACTGGAACATTGGAACACTGAAACACTGGAACACTGGAACACAGGACCATATGTTTCTGTCTGTAGTGCATCTTATTCAGGCCTGGGAGGCTCTCCTCTCCCTTTCTCTTCCCCCCTCCCTATTTATGTGGCTGTTACAGTAAATTTACTATATTACATCTTTTCAATATCCACAGTATGCAATATCATGCCATAAATTGTGTCCCGAGTCAGATGCTTCCAACATAATTTCTCTCATGTAGGTACCTAAACAGATTAGCGGGATACACATTATATATGGATAAAACAATTATTTGCATTTTTCCATTACAACTAATAGAAGGATGAAATATTCCCCCTGGTGATTGATGAAGTGGCGTGCTCCTCCTTGGCAGTTAATGTTTTAAGCAAAATGGCAGTCTACTGCTCTCTGGGTAAATAACAATCCCTGCTGGTCATCTACTAGCTGAGCCCAAACCTCTCTCCCTCGCTACATACTATTGCTAATGTGGCTCAGTATGTTAAGGCATCATAGGCATGTCACTGTGCAATGTTTACTGTACAATGTTTACTGTGCAATGTTTACTGTACAATGTTTACTGTACAATGTTTACTGTGCAATGTTAACTGTGCAATGTTTACTGTACAATGTTGCTGTACAATGTTTACTGTACAATGTTTACTGTGCAATGTTTACTGTACAATGTTTACTGTGCAATGTTTACTGTACAATGTTTACTGTGCAATGTTTACTGTACAATGGTTACTGTGCAATGTTTACTGTGCAATGTTTACTATGCAATGTTTACTATGCAATGTTTACTGTACAATGTTTACTGTACAATGTTTACTGTACAATGGTTACTGTGCAATGTTTACTGTCCAATGTTGCTGTGCAATGTTTACTGTACAATGTTTACTGTACAATGGTTACTGTACAATGTTTACTGTACAATGTTTACTGTACAATGTTTACTGTGCAATGTTTACTGTACAATGTTTACTGTACAATGTTGCTGTACAATGTTTACTGTGCAATGTTTACTGTGCAATGTTTACTGTACAATGTCTACTGTACAATGTTGCTGTAAATGTCTACTGTACAATGTTGCTGTACAATGTTTACTGAGCAATGTTGCTGTACAATGTTTACTGTGCAATGTGTACTGTGCAATGTTTACTGTGCAATGTTTACTGTACAATGTTTATTGTACAATGTTGCTGTGCAATATTTACTGTGCAATGTTTACTGAGCAATGTTGCTGTACAATGTTTACTGTGCAATGTGTACTGTGCAATGTTTACTGTGCAATGTTTACTGTACAATGTTTATTGTACAATGTTGCTGTGCAATATTTACTGTGCAATGTTTACTGTGCAATGTTGCTGTGAAATGTTTACTGTGCAATGTTTACTGTACAATGTTGACTGTGAAATGTTTACTGTACAATGTTGCTGTGCAATGTTTACTGTACAATGTTGCTGTACAATGTTTACTGTGCAATGTTTACGGTGCAATGTTTACTGTACAATGTCTACTGTACAATGTTGCTGTAAATGTCTACTGTACAATGTTGCTGTACAATGTTTACTGAGCAATGTTGCTGTACAATGTTTACTGTGCAATGTTTACTGTGCAATGTTGCTGTGCAATGTTTACTGTGCAATGTTGCTGTACAATGTTTACTGAGCAATGTTTACTGTGCAATGTTTACTGTACAATGTCTACTGTACAATGTTGCTGTACAATGTCTACTGTACAATGTTGCTGTACAATGTTTACTGAGCAATGTTGCTGTACAATGTTTACTGTGCAATGTGTACTGTGCAATGTTTACTGTGCAATGTTTACTGTACAATGTTTATTGTACAATGTTGCTGTGCAATATTTACTGTGCAATGTTTACTGTGCAATGTTGCTGTGAAATGTTTACTGTGCAATGTTTACTGTACAATGTTGACTGTGAAATGTTTACTGTACAATGTTGCTGTGCAATGTTTACTGTACAATGTTACTGTACAATGTTTACTGTACAATGTTGCTGTACAATGTTTACTGTGCAATGTTTACTGTGCAATGTTTACTGTACAATGTCTACTGTACAATGTTGCTGTAAATGTCTACTGTACAATGTTGCTGTACAATGTTTACTGAGCAATGTTGCTGTACAATGTTTACTGTGCAATGTTTACTGTGCAATGTTGCTGTGCAATGTTTACTGTGCAATGTTGCTGTACAATGTTTACTGAGCAATGTTTACTGTGCAATGTTTACTGTACAATGTCTACTGTACAATGTTGCTGTACAATGTCTACTGTACAATGTTGCTGTACAATGTTTACTGAGCAATGTTGCTGTACAATGTTTACTGTGCAATGTGTACTGTGCAATGTTTACTGTGCAATGTTTACTGTACAATGTTTATTGTACAATGTTGCTGTGCAATATTTACTGTGCAATGTTTACTGTGCAATGTTGCTGTGAAATGTTTACTGTGCAATGTTTACTGTACAATGTTGACTGTGAAATGTTTACTGTACAATGTTGCTGTGCAATGTTTACTGTACAATGTTACTGTACAATGTTTACTGTACAATGTTGCTGTACAATGTTTACTGTGCAATGTTTACTGTACAACGTCTACTGTACAATGTTGCTGTAAATGTCTACTGTACAATGTTGCTGTACAATGTTTACTGAGCAATGTTGCTGTACAATGTTTACTGTGCAATGTTTACTGTGCAATGTTGCTGTGCAATGTTTACTGTACAATGTTTATTGTACAATGTTGCTGTGCAATGTTTACTGTGCAATGTTTACTTTGCAATGTTGCTGTGCAATGTTTACTGTGCAATGTTTACTGTGCAATGTTGCTGTGCAATGTTTACTGTGCAATGTTTACTGTACAATGTCTACTGTACAAAGTTGCTGTAAATGTCTACTGTACATTGTTGCTGTACAATGTTTACTGAGCAATGTTGCTGTACAATGTTTACTGTGCAATGTTTACTGTGCAATGTTGCTGTGCAATGTTTACTGAGCAATGTTGCTGTACAATGTTTACTGTACAATGTTTACTGTACAATGTTGCTGTGCAATGTTTACTGTGCAATGTTTACTGTGCAATGTTGCTGTGCAATGTTATTGTGCAATGTTTACTGTACAATGTCTACTGTACAATGTTGCTGTACAATGTCTACTGTACAATGTTGCTGTACAATGTTTACTGAGCAATGTTGCTGTACAATGTTTACTGTGCAATGTGTACTGTGCAATGTTTACTGTGCAATGTTTACTGTACAATGTTTACTGTACAATGTTGCTGTGCAATGTTTACTGTGCAATGTTTACTGTGCAATGTTTACTGTACAATGTCTACTGTAAAAGGTTTACTATACAATGTTTACTCTACAGTGTTGCTGTGCAATGTTTACTGTCCAATGTTATTGTGCAATGTTTAATGTGCAATGTTTACTGTGCAATGTTTACTGTACAATGTTTACTGTACAATGTTTACTGTACAGTGTTGCTGTGCAATGTTTACTGTACAATGTTGCTGTGCAATGTTTACTGTGCAATGTTTACTGTGCAATGTTTACTGTACAATGTTTACTGTACAATGTTTCTGTACAATGTTTACTGTTCAATGTTGCTGTGCAATGTTTACTGTACAATGTTTACTGTGCAATGTTTACTGTGCAATGTTTACTGTGCAATGTTTACTGTACAATGTTTACTGTAAAATGTTTACTATACAATGTTTACTGTACAATGTTTATTGTACAACGTTTACTGTACAATGTTTACTGTGCAATGTTTACTGTACAATGTTTACTGTGCAATGTTTACTATACAATGTTTACTGTACAGTGTTGCTGTGCAATGTTTACTGTACAATGTTGCTGTGCAATGTTTACTGTACAATGTTTACTGTTCAATGTTGCTGTGCAATGTTTACTGTGCAATGTACATTGGTTCATAGGTAATTTTACTTTAATCTCTCAAAAAAGATCAACTGACAAGGAATTTCATTTCGTTTTCCTAACTGTCTAAAACCAGTTTTTATCATGTCAGCTTCTTACATTTCAGTTTAATGCAAATGTTGTTTTGTGATCGGTTAAGAGTGGTAGCCCTCTCCTGCACTCAAATGACCTTGTGGTCTCATGAGTGAAATGTTATTTATATTTTTCATAATTAATAAAGATTTATTATTCTTTTACGCTGAAAATGGTTTTGTTATATTTCAGTCTTCTGTGATGGTTAGGGTTAGGGTTTCAATAGAAGTGGAGAACACAAGCAGCAGTGACAATAACACTGTTAACAATTCTACATGTTTGATTGTATCATGCACTGTTTCTCTCCCTGTATCTCTCTCAACCCTATCCCCCTCTCCCCCTCTCCCCCTCTACATCTCGTTTGATGGCTCCACAGGTTGGGGGGGGCAGCCCAAGCCGGGACCCAGCGGCGCCAGCCCCAGACGGATAAGATGCGGCATCGAGCCCCCCACCGTCGAGCCGTGTCACTGGGGGTCCTCTCTCCACCTGTCTGCCTCACCCTCTTCGTATGCCTGCTACTGCTCCACACTGCCAGGTAGGGCTCACAGACCACCCCCTAATGCCAGCAGCCACAGTGGGGGACAAATGTCACCTAATGTCACAGACAGAGTGGCAGGTCTGTGTGGGTGTGAAAGGAGGGAATTGTGCTTGGAGGCAGGTCCGTGTTGTTCATCATGTGCTATTAATAAAAGTAGATTTCATGCTGAAGTCATGTACATCTGGATATGGTCAGAGATATGTGGATGTAGAATATATTCCAACCAGCTATAGGACCAGAGCGCATCATCAACATTGCCCATTTTAAATGAAATTGAACAATTAATTAATTCCATTCTACACAACAAGCAAACACTCAAAATTAGGATGATGTTATGCAATGGAAACTATGGAATACATAATAAGACATGCATTAACAACGAGGAAATGGCTAGTTGTCTAGCAGGAACTCGTTTAACCTCTCTGTGCACAATTAGCATATTCATAGGTTGTTCTTCTGTGGATGTGCTCCGTTTGTTTGGGAAACAACAGATGAGAAAACCCCCAGTCTCACGCTGAGATAAAAGTCATAGGACATGTTGCATGTATTTTAAAAAGATACTAAGTATGATTTCAATTCCAGTGGGAAGTTCGAACTGCACGCGAGTACAAGCAAACAACAACCACCACCACCTAAAACACATTTCGTAACATTTGCTTTGACAGCATAGTGCTGAAACCAATGTGGTTCACAAACTTATGTCCTCCAGGATTATTTGTCTTTTTTTAATGTAGGGAATTGATTCTCATTGCACAGTGTGTTTGTCTAGTATACAGCCTGTCCTGTTGACACCATTGTTGCCACTGAAGCTTTACTTTTGATATGGACTTGGATTTGTGATCGATGAAACACAAGCATACAGGAATGTCCTGACACTGTAGTCATAGCCTGGTACCCAATCGATTTGTGCTGTATAGCCAATGGTCCATTTGGCTTTACATTTTTATTTTATTTAACTAGGCAAGTCAGTTAAGAACAAAATCGTATTTACCATGACAGGCTACAAGGGAACAGTGGGTTAACTGCCTTGTTCAGGGGTAGAAAGACAGATTTTTACCTTGTCAGCTCGGGGATTTGATCAACACAACTATGATAATGCAGCCAGATCCTCAATTAAAACACAGGTATGATAATGCAGCCAGCTCCTCACTTAAAACACAACTAGGATAATGCAGACAGTTCCTCACTTAAAACACAACAATGATAATGCAGACAGTTCCTCACTTAAAACACAACAATGATAATGCAGACAGTTCCTCACTTAAAACACAACAATGTTAATGCAGATAGTTCCTCACTTAAAACACAACGACTGATAATGCAGATAGTTCCTCACTTAAAACACAACAATGATAATGCAGATAGTTCCTCTGTCACGACCGTGGTCTTGAAAATGACCGGACCAAGGCACAGCGTGGTGAAAATAATTTTTTTTCTTTCTTTTTTTAAATGTCGCCAACAAAACAATAAACAACAAAAATGAACGTGAAGCTCCGTAAGGCTATACATGCATTAAACAAAGACAACAACCCACAAATACACAAAGGAAAAAAGGCTGCCTAAGTATGATTCCCAATCAGAGACAATGATAGACAGCTGTCCCTGATTGAGAATCATACCTGGCCAAAAACAAAGAACCAGAAAGCATCGACTTTCCCACCCGAGTTACACCCTGACCAAACAATTATTGAGAATAAAAGGATCTCTACAGCGTGACATCCTCACTAAAAACACAACTATGATAATGCAGCCAAATCAGTAGTTTTGGAATTGTTAGTTAGATTACTTGTTGGTTATTACTGCATTGTCGGAACTAGAAGCACAAGCATTTCGCTACACTCGCATTAACATCTGCTAACCATGTGTATGTGACAAATAAAATTTGATTTGATTTGATTTGAGATCCTCAATTAAAACACAGATATGATAATGCAGACGGTTCCCCACTTAAAACACAACAATGATAATGCAGACAGATCCTCAATTAAACCACAACTATGATAATGCAGCCAGCTCCTCACGTAAAACACAACTTTTCTTGCTTCCGTCAGTTTTCAGGTCAGGCAACATCCTGGCCAGAGTCGGGAATCAAACTCAGCCTCATTTGGTATTGATCTAGTACAAAGACAACCAGGCCTCTGTAATTAATACATCACTTTTTTTTTGTCAGGGCGCTCATCTTTATTTAACAGTCTTCAAAAAACGGGCGTTTTAATTACAAATGAGTTGTGACAGGTCTGCTGGGTAGCAACCTGGCCCATTTTAAACGTGATTCCGGCTGACAGCTCGATCCATGTTCTCAGAGTGTTCTCCGAGCGTAGCAACATGTGGAAGAAATTGGTATTTTACATTTCACAGCTTGTCACTTCCTCTTCAGCGCGACCCTTGACCTGCCACCTAGGTCCTAACACCCCACAAGAGAAGTGTCCCCGACCAAGAGCATTTTGGGAGATTTAAGTACCAGGCCTCCATACCCACCCTCATTCCCCCCACCGGGAAATAAGGGTGGGTGAACAACAGAACAACAAAGTCAGGTGAGGAGGAAGCTGAAGAGAAGTGAATCTGCTCAGTACCTCCTGTAACGGAACAAAAGGTGTCCCTCTCAGCAGGCCCATAAGGCACTGACTGCTCCATAAATTGAGCTGATGTTTGTGTAACATTTGCATATGAATCCGTTCACGTTGCATTATTTTTCGGAGCGGAGTTACGATATTCAGATGGAGAGATTACTTCAAGCTCTGAGGAGAAAGATTGGACAGACAACTTTAAGTTATATTTTGACGTCCGGATGAAAAGAGTGCCCAAAGTAAACTGCCTGTTACTCAGGCCCAGAAGCTAGGATATGCATATAATTGGTAGAAAACACTCTAATGTTTCTAAAACTGTTAAAATAATGTCTGTGAGTATAACAGAACTGATATGGCAGGCGGAACCCCGAGGACAAACCATCCCCCCAAAAAAAACATTTCAGCCTACCACTGTTTTCAATGGGTGTCACTTATATTATAAGGCAAAATCCTCCCAGATTGCAGTTCTTAGGGTTTCCTAGATGTCAACAGTCTTTAGAAAGACTTTCAGGCTGGTTTTTGGAAAAATGAGCCAGAAATTATAGTTTTTCTATGTGGCTCCCATTTTGGCTGTAGTGTTTCCAAGCACGTGAATGAGAGCGTGTTCTTTGGTATTTTTCTCCGGTAAAGACAATAACGATTCTCCATATTACATTTTATAGTTTATTTACGTATTAGGGTAGCTAAGGTTTGATTATAAACGTTGTTTGACTTGTTTGGAAAAGTTTATTAGTAACGTTTGGGATTCAATTTGTATGCATTTTGATGGAGGGAAAGTGGGTGGATTAATGACTGAAGTGCGCCAGCTAAACTGAGTTTTTATGGATGTAAAGAAGGACATTATCTAACAAAATGACCATTTGTGATGTAACTGGGACCTGTTGGAGTGCCAACAGAATAAGATAATCAAAGGTCATGCATTTATTATATCGCTATTTCTGACTTGTGTGTCGCACCTGCCTGGTTGAAATATGTTTTTCATGGTTCTGTATGCGGGGCGCTGTCCTCAGATAATCGCATGGTGTGCTTTCGCCTTAAAGCCTTTTTGAAATCTGACATAGTGGCTGGATTAACCTCTTGATCCTACTTGAGACGCAGACGTCTCAAGTAGGCACCTGGAAATGCAAATGCGCTACGCTAAATGCTAAATGTACTCGTTAAAACTCAAACGTTCATTAAAATACACATGCAGGGTATTGAATTAAAGCTACACTCGTTGTGAATCTAGCCAACAAGTCAGATTTTTAAAATGCTTTTCGGCGAAAGCATGAGAAGCTATTATCTGATAGCATGCAACACCCCAAAATGCCTGAAGGCGACGTAAACAAAATAATTAGCGTAGCCGGCGCTACACAAAAACGCAGAAATAAAATATAAAACATTCATTACCTTTGACGAGCTTCTTTCTTGGCACTCCTATATGCCCCATAAACATCACTATTGGGTCTTTTTTTCGATTAAATCGGTCCCAAAATAGCCATCTATGTGTGTAATTCAGAAAAAAACATAGTTTCAAAACGCTGCGTCATTTTTTTAAATGAAAAAAGTTGACGATAAACTTTCACAAAACACTTCGAAATACTTTTGTAATCCAACTTTAGGTATTAGTAAACGTTTATAATCTATCAAAATGATCACGGGCGATGTGTATTCAATAGCTCCACGTCTTGAAATCATGGTCGGAAAACTTTCCTCCAAAACATCCTGTCGGAGACCGGAAGAAATGGAATCCCTCTCCTTTGTTTTCCCAAGAAATAACTCTCAGGAAAATGACGACAATGGCGACATCGTGTGGAAGCTGTAGGAATTGCATCCGTGTCCATATTTAATTTGGTGTCCTTTAAACAATACATGTGGCGCATGGATATTATTTTCAGCTTTCAGTGACCAGTTTTTCTTGCGCTTTTCGATGAAACACACGCTCTGTTATAGTCACAGCCGTGATTTAACCAGTTTTAGAAACTTCAGAGTGTTTTCTATCCACACATACTAATCATATGCATATACTATATTCCTGGCAGGAGTAGCAGGACGCTGAAATGTTGCGCGATTTTTAACAGAATGTTCGAAAAAGGAGGGGGTAAGCTTAAGATAACAATACTTTTTAGCTTTATTTTGATGTTACACTTGTGATTTTATAAAAGTGAAATATTTATAATTCTGTAGTTTGAATTTTGCGCTCTGCAATTTCACCGGATGTTTTCGAGGTGTCCCGCTAGCGGCACACCTTTCCCAAAGAGGTTTTAACCTGGCCCACAGCGAGGAAATAGAGGAACAAATTATTTATATTATCCAGCACTCTGTCAAAGACTGGGGCCTCAAACATTTCCTTGCATTTGGAGTTAGCTCTCCATTTTTGGTGTGGAGAGATCCCTATTTCTTTCTGTGTGTGCAATGCCACAGCTTTTCTCATGATGTGCTTTCCTCAGAATCTGAACAGGTACATGGAGACGAGTTGTCATAGGGTAACACACACACATACAGTCAGACTGAACGTTTTGTGATGTCCCTCACATTATCCCAGCCCTGGATGAGGTGTCTATTAAAGACCGGAAAGTAACGGACAACCCAATATTTGACAACTATACCAAATAATATGTTGGAAAAATGATGAAAAACCACAACATACATTATGGCTGATTTTCACTGTTTGCCATGAAATGATCATAATGCTGTATTTTATTTAACCAGGTAAGTTGATTGAGAAGACATTCTCATTTACAGCAATGACCTGGGGAATAGTTACAGGGGTAAGCTGGGGATGGTAAGCTGACCGTGATGGAATGAAGATCAGATTGGGAATTTAGCCAGGAGACCAGGCTTAACACCCCTACTCTTACGTTAAGTCCCATGGGATCTGAAGTGACCACAGAGAGTCAGGACACCCATTTAACGTCCCATCCGAAAGACAGCACCCTACTGAGGGCAATGTCCCCAATCACTGCCCTGGAATATATTTTTTAGACCAGTCTAAAGGGGGCCACCTACTGGCCCTCCAACACCACTTCCAGCAGCATCTGGTCTCCCATCCAAAGACCAAACAGGACCAACCCTGCTTAGCTTCAGAAACAAGCCAGCAGTGGGATGCAGGGTTTTGCTCAGTTTGCTCAGTGAATAACAGAGTCTATTTGCCTTTTGAACATACGAGAGTCGCCAGAGGCGATGTGGGTTAACTGACCTTTCACATTAAGTGAATGATCCGGTTACGCTGGAGTTTGTTTGAATCCAAATGACTAATTAGATTAGGCCTGTGTTCTATGATTGCCTACAGTGGATCAGTAACGGCATGCAGAGGATCCGAGTTGAGAGGGTTTAGTTTTGTGTTGTTGCTTTTCTCCCCCTCGTTTTGCAAATGCATCATCATGCATCATGATCCTTTCCTCCTTGAGCACAATGACAATTTCGAGGATTTCTCATCTAATATCTGTGGAACACTGCCCTGAACGTTCAGGATAAAGTTCCCTCAGGGTTAGAGTATTGGTCATCCCAGTCAAACGTTATTACCATGTTTTATCATCTCTCTATCAATCTGTGATGTTGCCCCAATTCATTTTCCATGTTCTGAACGGCTGTTTTAACCTATCGTTATGTCAAAGCTTGTTTGTATGGAAATGAGAGTAACCCCACAAAGTGAATTTTATAGACCGGGACAAACAGAACACTGTACTCCTTGGGTTCTGCAGAACTTGAGTTGATCTTGAGTTAGATAACTACGACACACAGTATATCCTCTATGCTGATGAATGAAAAGGGCTGGAGATGTGAAACAACAAGAAGTGACCTTCAACATCAAGATACTTTTATTCACCATGCAAATAGCCAAGCTTCAATTGAGACTGCAAATATGCATGATCCTACTTCAAGTTGCCTTGTCGAGTAAACAATGGCACGTTCTTATAACCACGGGTCGAAACAATCTCTGAATATCAAACCTCGCCATCGAATCCTGGCAGGAAGGGCACTCTAGGGTGATCAATGATTCAGTGACCTTGGCACTACGGTCAACTTGGGACCTTTTGGACCAATCACAGGGCAATTAGAAGCCCAGGTGAATGGAAAGGCCTCATCCCCTCGCAGTGCGGTGGCCTCAGGGCTATGTTCTCCAGCCGAGGTCTCTGTCATTCTCAATCTCTCTATCTCAATCTCCCTCTCCCTCTCCTTCTCAGCTCAGAGAGAACCATCCGAATAACAAGGAGGCTGATGTTCTGCCCTCAGAGCAACTCTGTGGTTGTGGCAGCTGCCCTGCAAGTTAATAGACATAGCCTTAAGCTGTCAACTCTGTGGTTGTGGCAGCAGCCCTGCAAGTCCATGGACATAGCTGTCAACACTGGGGTTGTGGCAGCAGCCCTACAAGTTCATGGACATAGCTGTCAACACTGGGATTGTGGCAGCAGCCCTCCAAGTTCATGGTCAGAGCCTATACTGTAGCTGTCAACACTGGGATTGTGGCAGCAGCCCTACAAGTTCATGGACATAGCCTATACTGTAGCTGTCAACACTGTGGTTGTGGCAGCAGCCCTACAAGTTCATGGACATAGCCTTAAGCTGTCAACACTGGGGTTGTGGCAGCAGCCCTCCAAGTTCATGGACATAGCCTATACTGTAGCTGTCAACACTGGGGTTGTGGAAACAGCCCTCCAAGTTCATGGACATAGCCTATACAATAGCTGTCAACACTGGGGTTGTGGCAACAGCCCTACAAGTTCATGGACATAGCCTATACTGTAGCTGTCAACACTGGGGTTGTGGCAACAGCCCTCCAAGTTCATGGACATAGCTGTCAACACTGGAGTTGTGGCAACAGCCCTACAAGTTCATGGACATATCCTTAAGCTGTCAACACTGGGGTTGTGGCAACAGCCCTACAAGTTCATGGACATGGCCTATACTGTAGCTGTCAACACTGTGGTTGTGGCAACAGCCCTACAAGTTCATGGACATGGCCTATACTGTAGCTGTCAACACTGTGGTTGTGGCAACAGCCCTACAAGTTCATGGACATATCCTTAAGCTGTCAACACTGGGGTTGTGGCAACAGCCCTACAAGTTCATGGACATGGCCTATACTGTAGCTGTCAACACTGTGGTTGTGGCAACAGCCCTACAAGTTCATGGACATAGCCTATACTGTAGCTGTCAACACTGGGATTGTGGCAGCAGCCCTACAAGTTCATGGACATAGCCTATACTGTAGCTGTCAACACTGGGATTGTGGCAGCAGCCCTACAAGTTCATGGACATAGCCTATACTGTAGCTGTCAACACTGGGATTGTGGCAGCAGCCCTCCAAGTTCATGGACATAGCCTATACTGTAGCTGTCAACACTGGGATTGTGGCAGCAGCCCTACAAGTTCATGGACATGGCCTATACTGTAGCTGTCAACACTGTGGTTGTGGCAACAGCCCTACAAGTTCATGGACATAGCCTATACTGTAGCTGTCAACACTGTGGTTGTGGCAGCAGCCCTACAAGTTCATGGACATAGCCTATACTGTAGCTGTCAACACTGTGGTTGTGGCAGCAGCCCTCCAAGTTCATGGACATAGCCTATACTGTAGCTGTCAACACTGTGGTTGTGGCAGCAGCCCTACAAGTTCATGGACATAGCCTATACTGTAGCTGTCAACACTGTGGTTGTGGCAACAGCCCTACAAGTTCATGGACATAGCCTATACTGTAGCTGTCAACACTGTGGTTGTGGCAGCAGCAGTGAATGGGCGGTTGACAGAGTTGTGTTGGACAGGCTGTGGACCAGCAACCAGCAGCTGGAGTCGATGGCTGCCTGCCTTCCTGCTATTCCATCTACACCCTCTCTCTCTCCGACACTGGTGTTTCAACACACAATGACAATGAATTTGTCCTACATTTCTGAATGAGCTTATATCAGACATTTAACATTATTTTCAACCCGTTAGCAAGGTAGTTGTAGTATTATTTCAAGGTAGTTGTAGTATTATTTCAAGGTAGTTGTAGTATTATTTCAAGGTAGTTGTAGTATTATTTCAAGGTAGTTGTAGTATTATTTCAAGGTAGTTGTAGTATTATTTCAAGGTAGTTGTAGTATTATTTCAAGGTAGTTGTAGTATTATTTCAAGGTAGTTGTAGTATTATTTCAAGGTAGTTGTAGTATTATTTCAAGGTAGTTGTAGTATTATTTCAAGGTAGTTGTAGTATTATTTCAAGGTAGTTGTAGTATTATTTCAAGGTAGTTGTAGTATTATTTCAAGGTAGTTGTTAGTTTGTATTATTTAGATGTACTGTGTTTATTCTTATATTTCACGAATGCAGTTATTTTCTAGGACCTGTAGTTGCAGCTTATTATACCAGATATCAAAGCAAAAAGTAATATACTTGTTGTCTGCCGTATGTATACACTAGTTATGTGTGGTGTATTAAAAAAAGCATGTTGAACACCATGTGAATAATGTTTTTACATTTGACTAGAAGGGTCATTGACTGGGTGTCACTCTGTTATTGAGGCTTTTTCACCTTCTCAATCACTCTCTGTCTCTGACCTTTCAGTGAGGAAAACTGATATCTAATCAGTGTTTGGGAAGTTACTCTGAGCATTTCTTACCAAGCAACCAATTACTTCACACTGGAAGAACTTAAGCTACACTAAAGCTATGCTTATGAAAAATAGTGTGTAGATCCAGTAGTTAGCAACACTGCTACATGGCAGAAAAGTAATTAACTACTGAAAACACAACCTGAATTTGAATTTAGTTGAACTACCACCAATCTACTGTTAAATTACTAGTTGAACTACCTGTAGTTAACTAATGTCCAATACTGCATCTCAGGCTTGACTTACTGTACCGTTACTGTCACAGTAAAATGTTCTTCAGTATATACTGAACGATCTCTTGAACAGAACAGGTTATGATTTTGAATGATGACGCACAATAAATGTACAAACATTTTTTGAAATGTTTGTACATTTATTGCAAAATGAAATACAGTAATAGTAATAGATAGTTATGTGATGAGGTGTAACGGTTTTCTGTATGAGAAGGAGAGTCGGACCAAAATGCGGCGTGTAGATTGCGATCCATGTTTATTGTGACTATAGCAACACGAATCTAAATACAAACACTACAAAATAATAAACGTAATGAAACCCGAAACAGCCTAAACTGGTGCAAACTAACACTAAGGACAATCACCCACGACAAACTCAAAGAATATGGCTGCCTAAATATGGTTCCCAATCAGAGACAACGATAAACACCTGCCTCTGATTGAGAACCACTTCAGACAGCCATAGACTTAGCTAGAACACCCTACTAGCTACAATCCCCATACATACACACCACATACAAAAACCCATGCCACACCCTGGCCTGACCAAATAAATAAAGATAAACACAAAATACTTCGACCAGGGTGTGACAGAACCCCCCCCCCTAAGGTGCGGACTCCCGAACGCACCTCAAAACAATAGGGAGGGTCCGGGTGGGCGTCTGTCCATGGTGGCGGCTCCGGCGCGGGACGTGGACTCCACTCAATCAATGTCTTAGTCCCCTCTCCTCGCGTCCCTGGATAGTCCACCCTCGCCGCCGACCATGGCCTAGTAGTCCTCACCCAGAACCCCACTGGACTGAGGAGCAGCTCGGGACTGAGGGGCAGCTCGGGACTGAGGCAGCTCGGGACTGAGGGGAAGCTCAGGAGTGAGAGGAAGCTCAGGAGTGAGAGGAAGCTCAGGCAGGTTGATGAATCTACCAGATCCTGGCTGGCTGGCACATCTAGAAGAGTCTGGTCGGCTGGCACATCTAGAAGAGTCTGGTCGACTGGCAGATCTGGAAGAGTCTGGTCGACTGGCAGATCTGGAAGAGTCTGGTCGACTGGCAGATCTGGAAGAGTCTGGTCGACTGGCAGATCTGGAAGAGTCTGGTCGACTGGCAGATCTGGAAGAGTCTGGTCGACTGGCAGATCTGGAAGAGTCTGGTCGACTGGCAGATCTGGAAGAGTCTGGTCGACTGGCAGATCTGGAAGAGTCTGGTCGACTGGCAGATCTGGGAGAGTCTGGTCGACTGGCAGATCTGGGAGAGTCTGGTCGACTGGCAGATCTGGGAGAGTCTGGTCGACTGGCAGCTCTGGCTGCTCCATGCTGACTGGCTGCTCCATGATGACTGGCAGCTCTGGCTGCTCCATGCTGACTGGCTGCTCCATGCTGACTGGCAGCTCTGGCTGCTCCATGCTGACTGGCTGCTCCATGCTGACTGGCAGCTCTGGCTGCTCCATGCTGACTGGCTGCTCTGGCTGCTCCATGCTGACTGGCTGCTCCATGCTGACTGGCTGCTCCATGCTGACTGGCGGCCCTGGCTGCTCCATGCTGACTGGCGGCCCTGGCTGCTCCATGCTGACTGGCGGCCCTGGCTGCTCCATGCTGACTGGCGGCCCTGGCTGCTCCATGCAGACTGGCAGCTCTGGCGGCTCCTTGCAGACTGGCAGCTCTGGCGGCTCCTTGCAGACTGGCAGCTCTGGCGGCTCCTTGCAGACTGGCAGCTTTGGCGGCATCCTGCAGACAGGCAGCTCTGGCGGTTCCTTGCAGACTGGCAGCTCCTTGCAGAATGGCAGCTCTATGCAGACTGGCAGCTCCTTGCAGACTGGCAGCTCCTTGCAGACTGGCAGCTCCTTGCAGACTGGCAGCTCCTTGCAGACTGGCAGCTCTATGCTAACTGGCAGCTCCTTGCAAACTGGCAGTTCTGAACAGGCGGGAGACTCCGGCAGCGCTGTAGAGAAGGAAGGCTCTAACAGCGCTAAACAGGCGGGAGACTCCGACAGCGCTGGAGAGGAGGAGGGCTCCGACAGCGCTGGACAGGCGAGGCGCACTGTAGGCCTGATGCGTGGTGCTGGCACTGGTGGTACTGGGCCGAGGACACGCACGGGAAGCCTGGTGCGGGGAGCTGCTACCGGAGGGCTGGGGTGTGGAGGTGGCACAGGATGGGTTAGACCGTGAAGGCGTACTGGAGATCTTGAGAGCGGTGCTGGCACAGGACGTGCAAGGCTAGGGAGGTGCACAGGAGGCCTGGTACGTGAGACTGGCACCATCTTCACCAGCCGACTAACACGCACCTCAGGACGAGTATGGAGCGCTGACCCAGGTGCCATCAAATCCCCGACACGCTCCATCGGGCGAATTCCATGTTTAAAACACCAACACAGCAACTCCCTCATTTCTCTCTCCTCCAATTTCCCCATTAACTCCTTCACAGTCTCTGTTTCGCTCACCTCCAACACCGGCTCTGGGTCTGGTCTCCTCCTTGGCTCCTCACGATAAACAGGGAGAGTTGGCTCAGGTCTGGCTCCTGACTCTGCCACACTCTCCATGAGCCCCCCCCAATAAATTTTTGGGGCTGACTCTGGGGCCTCCGTCCGCGCCGCCTTGCTTGCTTCGCAAACTCCATTCTCCTATATCCTTCCGCGCACTGCTCCATCGAATCCCAGGCGGGCTCCGGCACTCTCCCTGGGTCGACCGCCCACCTGTCTATCTCCTCCCAAGAAGTATAGTCCATACTGTACTCCACTTTGGGCTGTTCCTGCCTGTTGACACGCTGCTTGGTCCCTTTGTGGTGGGTGATTCTGTAACGGGTTTCGTCTTCATACGAAGGAGAGTCGGACCAAAATGCGGCGTGTAGATTGCGATCCATGTTTATTGTGACTATAGCAACACGAATCTAAATACAAACACTACAAAATAATAAACGTAATGAAACCCGAAACAGCCTAAACTGGTGCAAACTAACACTAAGGACAATCACCCACGACAAACTCAAAGAATATGGCTGCCTAAATATGGTTCCCAATCAGAGACAACGATAAACACCTGCCTCTGATTGAGAACCACTTCAGACAGCCATAGACTTAGCTAGAACACCCTACTAGCTACAATCCCCATACATACACACCACATACAAAAACCCATGCCACACCCTGGCCTGACCAAATAAATAAAGATAAACACAAAATACTTCGACCAGGGTGTGACATGAGGCATATATATTTGGGAAGGGTATGAAGCCATTTCTAGAGTGTTTAAAATGTCAAAGAGCACAGTGGTCTTCATCATTGGGAAATTAACATAACACAGAACTACCCAGACTCTGCCTAAAGCTGGCCTTCCGACCAAACCGAACAACCGGGCAGAAGGAACTTGGTCGGGGAGGTGACCAAGAAACCAATGACCACTCTGACAGAACTACAGAGTTCCTTGGCTGAGATGGGAAAACCTGCCAGAAGGACAAAAGTCTTCATAGCGATTCACCAATCTGGGCTTAATGGGTGAGTGGCCAGATGGAAGCAACTCCTGAGAAAAGGGCACATGACAGCACACCTGGAGTTTGCAAAAAGGCATGTGAAAGACTCTGAGAGCATAAGACAAAATATTCTGTTGTCTGATGAGACAAAAATGTAACTCTTTGGCCTGAATACAAAACACTGTCTGGAGAAAACCAGGCACAGCTCATCACCCGTCTAACA
The DNA here is from genome assembly GCF_045791955.1 of Oncorhynchus clarkii lewisi. Taxonomy (NCBI): domain Eukaryota; kingdom Metazoa; phylum Chordata; class Actinopteri; order Salmoniformes; family Salmonidae; genus Oncorhynchus; species Oncorhynchus clarkii. The sequence goes on along the minus strand of NC_092157.1, from coordinate 9,843,519 downwards.
CCATCCCTAACGTGAAGCATGTTGGTGACAGCATCCTGCTATGGGGGTGCTTTTCAGTGGCAGGGACTGGGAGATAGGTAAGGATAGAGGGAACAATAACGATCCAACAGGACAATGAACCCTAAGCATGCAGGCATATCAATGCTCAAATGGCTTCAGTACAAGAATGTGAGTCATTGAGTGGCCCAGCCAAAGCCCAGACTTAAATCCCATTGAAAATCCATGGAAAGACTTGAAGATTGCTGTTCACCGTTGCGCCCCATCTAACAACAGAGCTTAATAAAATCTGCAGGGAAGAATGGGAGAAAATCCTTAAATCCAGATGTGCAAAGCTGATACAGACGTACCCAAGACTGATCAGAGATGCAGCCAAGAGGCCCATGAACACTCTGGATGAACTGCAGAGATCTACAGCTGAGGTGGGAGACTCTGTCCATAGGACAACAATCAGTCAGTCGTATATTGCACAAATCTGGCCTTTATGGAAGAGTGGCAAGAAGAAAGCCATTTCTTAAAGATATCCATAAAAAGTGTCGTTTAAAGTTTGCCACAAGCCACCTGGGAGACACACCAAACATGTGGAAGAAGGTGCTCTGGTCAGATGAAACCAAAATTGAACTTTTTGGCAACAATGCAAAACGTTATGTTTGGCGTAAAAGCAACACAGCTGAACACACCATCCCCACTGTCAAACATGGTGGTGGCAGCATCATGGTTTGGGCCTGCTTTTCTTCAGCAGGGACAGGGAAGATGGTTAAAATTGATGGGAAGATGGATGGAGCCAAATACAGGACCATTCTTTTATTTATTTTTATTTTTTTATTTCACCTTTATTTAACCAGGTAGGCTAGTTGAGAACAAGTTCTCATTTGCAACTGCGACCTGGCCAAGATAAAGCATAGCAGTGTGAACAGACAACACAGAGTCACACATGGAGTAAACAATTAACAAGTCAATAACACAGTAGAAAAAAGGGGAGTCTATATATACATTGTGTGCAAAAGGCATGAGAAGGTAGGCAAATAATTACAATTATGCAGATTAACACTGGAGTGATAAATGATCAGATGGTTATGTACAGGTAGAGATATTGGTGTGCAAAAGAGCAGAAAAATAAATAAATAAAAACAGTATGGGGATGAGGTAGGTGAAAATGGGTGGGCTATTTACCAATAGACTATGTACAGCTGCAGCGATCAGATAGCAGATGTTTGAAGTTGGTGAGGGAGATAAAAGTCTCCAACTTCAGCGATTTTTGCAATTCGTTCCAGTCACAGGCAGCAGAGAACTGGAACGAAAGGCGGCCAAATGAGGTGTTGGCTTTAGGGATGATCAGTGAGATACACCTGCTGGAGCGCGTGCTACGGATGGGTGTTGCCATCGTAACCAGTGAACTGAGATAAGGCGGAGCTTTACCTAGCATGGACTTGTAGATGACCTGGAGCCAGTGGGTCTGGCGACGAATATGTAGCGAGGGCCAGCCGACTAGAGCATACAAGTCGCAGTGGTGGGTGGTATAAGGTGCTTTAGTGACAAAACGGATGGCACTGTGATAAACTGCATCCAGTTTGCTGAGTAGAGTGTTGGAAGCAATTTTGTAGATGACATCGCCGAAGTCGAGGATCGGTAGGATAATCAGTTTTACTAGGGTAAGTTTGGCGGCGTGAGTGAAGGAGGCTTTGTTGCGGAATAGAAAGCCGACTCTTGATTTGATTTTCGATTGGAGATGTTTGATATGGGTCTGGAAGGAGAGTTTAGAGTCTAGCCAGACACCTAGGTACTTATAGATGTCCACATATTCAAGGTCGGAACCATCCAGGGTGGTGATGCTGGTCAGGCGTGCGGGTGCAGGCAGCGAACGGTTGAAAAGCATGCATTTGGTTTTACTAGCGTTTAAAAGCAGTTGGAGGCCACGGAAGGAGTGCTGTGTGGCATTGAAGCTCGTTTGGAGGTTAGATAGCACAGTGTCCAAGGACGGGCCGGAAGTATATAGAATGGTGTCGTCTGCGTAGAGGTGGATCAGGGAATCGCCCGCAGCATGAGAAACATCATTGATATATACAGAGAAAAGAGTCGGCCCGAGAATTGAACCCTGTGGCACCCCCATAGAGACTGCCAGAGGACCGGACAGCATGCCCTCCGATTTGACACACTGAACTATGTCTGCAAAGTAATTGGTGAACCAGGCAAGGCAGTCATCCGAAAAACCGAGGCTACTGAGTCTGCCGATAAGAATACGGTGATTGACAGAGTCGAAAGCCTTGGCAAGGTCTATGAAGACGGCTGCACAGTACTGTCTTTTATCGATGGCGGTTATGATATCGTTTAGTACCTTGAGCGTGGCTGAGGTACACCCGTGACCGGCTTGGAAACCAGATTGCACAGCGGAGAAGGTACGGTGGGATTCGAGATGGTCAGTGACCTGTTTGTTGACTTGGCTTTCGAAGACCTTAGATAAGCAGGGCAGGATGGATATAGGTCTGTAACAGTTTGGGTCCAGGGTGTCGCCCCCTTTGAAGAGGGGGATGACTGCGGCAGCTTTCCAATCCTTGGGGATCTCAGACGATATGAAAGAGAGGTTGAACAGGCTGGTAATAGGGGTTGCGACAATGGCGGCGGATAGTTTCAGGAATAGAGGGTCCAGATTGTCAAGCCCAGCTGATTTGTACGGGTCCAGGTTTTGCAGCTCTTTCAGAACATCTGCTATCTGGATTTGGGTAAAGGAGAACCTGGAGAGGCTTGGGCGAGTAGCTGCGGGGGGGGGGGGGGGGGGGGAGCTGTTGGCCGAGGTTGGAGTAGCCAGGCGGAAGGCATGGCCAGCCGTTGAGAAATGCTTGTTGAAGTTTTCGATAATCATGGATTTATCGGTGGTGACCGTGTTACCTAGCCTCAGTGCAGAGGGCAGCTGGGAGGAGGTGCTCTTGTTCTCCATGGACTTCACAGTGTCCCAGAACTTTTTGGAGTTGGAGCTACAGGATGCAAACTTCTGCCTGAAGAAGTTGGCTTTAGCTTTCCTGACTGACTGTGTGTATTGGTTCCTGACTTCCCTGAACAGTTGCATATCGCGGGGACTATTCGATGTTAGTGCAGTCCGCCACAGGATGTTTTTGTGCTGGTCGAGGGCAGTCAGGTCTGGAGTGAACCAGGGGCTATATCTGTTCTTAGTTCTGCATTTTTTGAACGGAGCATGCTTATCTAAAATGGTGAGGAAGTTACTTTTAAAGAAAGACCAGGCATCCTCAACTGACGGGATGAGGTCAATGTCCTTCCAGGATACCCGGGCCAGGTCGATTAGAAAGGCCTGCTCACAGAAGTGTTTTAGGGAGCGTTTGACAGTGATGAGGGGTGGTCGTTTGACTGCGGCTCCGTAGCGGATACAGGCAATGAGGCAGTGATCGCTGAGATCCTGGTTGAAGACAGCGGAGGTGTATTTGGAGGGCCAGTTGGTCAGGATGACGTCTATGAGGGTGCCCTTGTTTACAGAGTTAGGGTTGTACCTGGTGGGTTCCTTGATGATTTGAGTGAGATTGAGGGCATCTAGCTTAGATTGTAGGACTGCCGGGGTGTTAAGCATATCCCAGTTTAGGTCACCTAACAGAACAAACTCTGAAGCTAGATGGGGGGCGATCAATTCACAAATGGTGTCCAGGGCACAGCTGGGAGCTGAGGGGGGTCGGTAGCAGGCGGCAACAGTGAGAGACTTATTTCTGGAGAGAGTAATTTTCAAAATTAGTAGTTCGAACTGTTTGGGTATGGACCTGGAAAGTATGACATTACTTTGCAGGCTATCTCTGCAGTAGACTGCAACTCCTCCCCCTTTGGCAGTTCTATCTTGACGGAAGATGTTATAGTTGGGTATGGAAATCTCAGAATTTTTGGTGGCCTTCCTGAGCCAGGATTCAGACACGGCAAGGACATCAGGGTTAGCAGAGTGTGCTAGAGCAGTGAGTAAGACAAATTTAGGGAGGAGGCTTCTGATGTTGACATGCATGAAACCAAGGCTTTTTCGATCACAGAAGTCAACAAATGAGGGTGCCTGGGGACATGCAGGGCCTGGGTTTACCTCCACATCACCCGCGGAACAGAGAAGGAGTAGTATGAGGGTGCGGCTGAAGGCTATCAAAACTGGTCGCCTAGGGCGTTGGGGACAGAGAATAAGAGGAGCAGGTTTCTGGGCATGGTAGAATATATTCAGGGCATAATGCGCAAACAGGGGTATGGTGGGGTGCGGGTACAGCGGAGGTAAGCCCAGGCACTGGGTGATGATGAGAGAGGTTGTATCTCTGGACATGCTGGTTGTAATGGGTGAGGTCACCGCATGTGTGGGGGGTGGGACAAAGGAGGTATCAGGGGTATAAAGAGTGGAACTAGGGGCTCCATTGTAAACTAAAACAATGATAACTAACCTGCACAACAGTATACAAGGCATATTGACATTTGAGAGAGACATACAGCGAGGCATACAGTAATCACAGGTGTTGAATTGGGAGAGCTAGCTAAAACAGTAGGTGAGACAACAACAGCTAATCAGCTAGCACAACAACAGCAGGTAGAATGGCGATTGACTAGGCAGAGAGGGTCGGATTAACTACACACAGAGCCTGAGTGCGGCTGGGGCCGACAGATAAAACATAAACAAGCAGAATGGATTACCGTGATTAATGGACAGTCCAGCATGCATCAGCTATGTAGCCAAGTGATCAGTGTCCAGGGGGCAGCGGTGGATGGGGCAGGGAAGCTGGACTGGCGAGTGTTATCCAGGTTAGAAAACTAACAATGACTAAATAGCTTGTAGCCAGTTAGCTGGTTAGCTTCTGGAGGTTCTTGAGTGTGTAAAAATGTAAAAATAATAGCGGTTCCGTATCACATTGGGTGAGGCAGGTTACCGGAAGGTATAAACAAATTAAAAATCGAAAAGGGATAGAAAGTAAATATGGGTTCAGTGAGTGTTTGGGACGCGGCGATTCAGACGGTTAGCAGGCCTGTGCTAACAAGCTAACAGTTAGTAGACGGTGCTAAACACGGTAGCAGTTAGCGGACTGGGCTAAACAAGCTAGCAGTTAGCAGGCCGAATTTGCAAGCAAGGAGATAGCAAGGGCTAGAGAGTTAGCCTTTGGGGACGTCGCGATGGGGGGAGTCTGTTTATTCCTCTTCATGCGGTGACATCGATGGACCGGTCGGGGGTCCGGATATTGTAGCCCAGGAGCTCAAAATGTTCCGTTTGCGGTGGGAATCCGGGGATGAAAAATAAAAATAAATTTAAAAAAAATAAAAAAAAAATACGTCCGTTATGCTCTGGTTAGAGTCGCGTTGTTCGAACTGGCGAGAGCTTTCCGAGCTAAAGGTTAGCTGATGACCTTTTAGCTGAAGACCGCTAGCAATGTTTTGCTGAAGCTGGTAGTTAGTTGGCTAGCTTCAGTTGAGGGGTTCCAGATCCGAAGTAAATATAAATACTTTAGGAAAAATAGCTAGGCGGGTTGCAGGAGAGTATTTAGAAGAAGTTGATGTTCAGCAAAATGTTTTAAAGATATGCGAAGAAAAAAACGAAAACAAACGATATATACAAGGGACACAACACGACAACACGTCCTACTGCTCTGCCATCTTGGAAGAAAACCTGATGGAGTCTGCAAAAGACCTGAGACTGGGACGGAGATTTGTCTTCCAACAAGACAATGATCCAAAACATATAGCAAAATCTACAATGGAATGGTTCAAAAATAAACATATCCAGGTGTTAGAATGGCCAAGTCAAAGTCCAGACCTGAATCCAATCGAGAATCTGTGGAAAGAACTGAAAACTGCTGTTCACAAATGCTCTCCATCCAACCTCACTGAGCTCGAGCTGTTTTGCAAGGAGGAATGGGAAAAAAAATTCAGTCTCTCGATGTGCAAAACTGATAGAGACATACCCCAAGCGACTTACAGCTGTAATCGCAGCAAAAGGTGGCGCTACAAAGTATTAATTTAAGGGGGCTGAATAATTTTGCACACCCAATTTTTCAGTTTTTGATTTGTTAAAAAAGTTTGAAATATTCAATAAATGTCGTTCCACTTCATGATTGTGCCCCACTTGTTGTTGATTCTTCACAAAAAAATACAATTTTATATCTTTATGTTTGAAGCCTGAAATGTGGCAAAAGGTCGCAAAGCTCAAGGGGGCCGAATACTTTCGCAAGGCACTGTAAGAACTGCATCTAGGTTGGAATTAAATCTGATGTCTGTCTCCAAATCCGGGAGGAAGCTGAACAGTCTTGCCATTCAGTACACTTTAGTCGTCAGACAGATTTGCTAATATGTCACCTATATTTAAGTTTTTATTACTGATATATTTAATCCCGCAGCAAGAGAGAAAAATGATATAAACTCTAAGGTTTCCATATTTATTATATAGATGTGACTGGCTGCAGAAGAGGGAAGGAAAATGTGCAGGAAAAAAAAGTTTCACATAGTGACATTTTTACATGTATCAAGCTAAGGTTTACTTAATTAGAACCTCCAGGCAATGCAGGAAACCTTTTTTAAATTCTGTGAATGTTAATATGCTAAATGATGCAAAGCTCCGGCTCTTCAAGCATGAGACACACATCTGGCGGCTTACCATTTAAATTACAGCAACAAAAAACGAGAGAGTGGGGAGAAAAAGTGGAGAAAAACACTTCAAAAGTAATTTTCCAAAAGGAAAGAAGAACAGAGAAATGTATTACAAGCAAATTGTATTTATTTTAGATTTGTCATCATGTCCAATTGTATGCATTAGAGAGTTGAGGCTCGGAAGGTTTGGCTTAGATTGTGGGAGATGTGTGGTGCAGGGAAGGGTCTTAAGAAGTAATCTCTCTCTCTCTCTCTCTCTCTCTCTCTCTCTCTCTCTCTCTCTCGAAAAACAGCATCTAAGACTTGTTTTGCTCTCCAAACTGTACAACAAAAAAACTTTACTTCCTGCCCATGAGTACAATCACCACACATGTGCACCCCTGGAAGTGTTTATTTACTAGTTTAAGGAATACAGTACATGATTTTGAATTTCCCTTTAATTAAAGAACAATTATGCAGAAATGTTTTATTGATTGATTGTTTGTATGAGCTTTGAATGAGAGATGTCATGATGTCCTTTTGAAACAATTTATGACTGTCTTTTTCGACATCACAATTTAAATTGTAATTTAGTTTTTCTTATTTGAATTACTAGATATGTAACATATAGGTGTTTGTAGATATGTTGTTTAGATATGTTTGTGTTTATGAAATCATCTTACAACGTACAGTTTGTTGATGGTTTGAGATATTTTTACGAAATGCAAATATTATCATCAGATCTTAATGTTTGTTTACTTTTTACAGCCTTGCTAATAAACTCTCACCAGCACTCCTACAGTTAGCAAAACCAGGATTCAAATATTATATTCATAAATCATATATATATAATGATTTACTAATCTCTTGCTGTTGTTGACAGACGTGCTAATAAAAACATGTTTTAACTTTCTTTCACTGTTATATGACTGGGAGGAACAGGGGAGTTGTGGTCCCTGAGACTACCGAGGAGAGGACAAGTGATCCCTAAACAGGGAAAGCAGACAGCAGAAAGACACTTGTTATTATTGGAATAAATTAATTTCCCACTAACGGGTATTTGTCAGTCAAAGACAGTTTTGATCTGCTTGACAAGCCAAAGCAGCTCAAATTCTGTGAAGTCTGCAAGTCCATTCAGGTCCTTTTAATTGCGCAGAACACACCTCTTCTTGAGATGAAGATTACTTCAGCTAAATTGCTCAAAGTCTAGTATACCTGCTACTTTGTAGTGGTAATTACAGAATTACTCAAACCCCTATGTTACCTATTACTATGGTAATTACAGAATGACTCAAATCCTAGCATGTTACCTGTTACTATGGTAATTGCAGAATGACTCAAAGCCTAGTATGTTACCTGCTACTATGGTAATTACAGAATGACTCAAAGCCTAGTGTGTTACCTGTTACTATGGTAATTACAGAATGACTCAAATCCTAGTATGTTACCAGTTACTATGGTAATCATAGAATGACTCAAATCCTAGTATGTTACCTGTTGCTATGGTAATTACAGAATTAATCAAAGCCTAGTATGTTACCTGTTGCTATGGTAATTACAGAATGACTCAAATCCTAGCATGTTACCTGTTACTATGGTAATTACATAATTACTTATCTTAGCTGATCTGGCATTGCTGTCATACACTCCGCCTTCATTTGCCTGCACCCCTTTTGTTGTTGTGATGTTGTGGTTGAGATGTTGTGGTTGATATGTTGTGGTTGAGATGTTGTGGTTGAGATGTTGTGGTTGAGATGTTGTGGTTGAGATGTTGTGGTTGAGATGTTGTTGGTGTGACATTATGGTTGAGATGTTGTGGTTGAGATGTTGTGGTTGAGATGTTGTTGGTGTGACATTATGGTTGTGATGTTGTGGTTGAGATGTTGTTGTTGTGATGTTGTGGTTGTGATGTTGTGGTTGAGATGTTGTGGTTGTGGTTGAGATGTTGTGGTTGTGATGTTGTGGTTGAGATGTTGTGGTTGTGGTGGAGATGGTGTGGTTGTGTTGTTGTGGTTGAGATGTTGTGGTTGTGATGTTGTGGTTGTGGTGGAGATGGTGTGGTTGTGATGTTGTGGTTGAGATGTTGTGGTTTAGATGTTGTGGTTGAGATGTTGTGGTTGTGCTGTTGTGGTTGTGGTGGAGATGGTGTGGTTGTGATGTTGTGGTTGAGATGTTGTGGTTTAGATGTTGTGGTTGAGATGTTGTGGTTGTGATGTTGTGGTTGATATGTTGTGGTTGTGATGTTGTGGTTGAGATGTTGTGGTTGTGATGTTGTGGTTGTGATGTGATGTTGTGGTTGTGATGTTGTGATGTTGTGGCTGAGATGTGGTTGTGATGTTATGGTTGTGGTTGTAGTAGGTGAGTCCCACTCCACACCAGCCCTTTTCAACCTCACATTCTTCACCCTATCCACCTCACACCCTTCCCAAGCCTTTATTCATAAAAGCTCCCCTCTACAGCCGCGTTACAAGTGGTTCTTAGTCTCCAGACGGCCAATAATCAGCACTCCTGACCTCTTAAATGAATATGTTTGTTGATACGAGGTTTTCTTTTTTTCTACAGCCACAAATCTGCAGGGTTTTAAACCCTGCTAACTCTGTCAAATGTCACCCGGTTGAAGCCAGTTGTCTAATGATTAAGTGCGGTGATCTCAAACCTGCCCCAACCTGGGCACTGAGGGATAACATTTCAGCCCCCTCTCAACCTGCGGTGCCAGGCTAATTAAAATGTATTTTCTCCAGGCGACCACTTCAGCCCAGAGGGCAGAAATAGCAGTTGAAAATTTAGCTATTGCATTACATTTATTGTAGAGAGGCACCGGAGAACATTGCGGTTTATATATCTCCTGTGTTTATCATCCTCTCTCTCTCTCTCGCCACCTTTTTTCATTGCTATCATCACTCCGGATTTCCCACTTTCTTTGGTAAAGACTTTCTTTGGTAAAGATAACTCTATGAAAATCAATGGAACTTTTATAGAGGCCCTACACCATTTACTACAGAGAGAGATCTTTTTCAAACTAGGGAACTCATTAGCATATATCAGGGAGAATTTCACAACTTCTAGCTCCCAGAAAGCCTAAGCCCACCCAAGGGCAAGGCAGCACCAGTTGACAGGATGAGGAAAAGCAAGCCGTTATTAACACGTTGGCGGGCTTGACAAATAATATCCGGCTCTGAAGTACCTCTGCATGTGAAATATTTAAAATACACTTCCTAAATCCATTTGGACTGTGTTCATGACAGTCCATGACTAGAATAACAGCTCTGACTGCCCTAAACATTCCGTTGAAAATCCCATATTTAACTTCCATTGTGTTTCTCCCTCTTTGCTGTGTTTCTCCCTCTTTGCTGTGTTTCTCCCTCTTTGCTGTGTTTCTTCCTCTTTGCTGTGTTTCTCCCTCTTTGCTGTGTTTCTCCCTCTTTGCTGTGTTTCTCCCTCTTTGCTGTGTTTCTCCCTCTTTGCTGTGTTTCTCCCTCTTTGCTGTGTTTCTCCCTCTTTGCTGTGTTTCTTCCTCTTTGCTGTGTTTCTCCCTCTTTGCTGTGTTTCTTCCTCTTTGCTGTGTTTCTCCCTCTTTGCTGTGTTTCTCCCTCTTTGCTGTGTTTCTCCCTCTTTGCTGTGTTTCTCCCTCTTTGCTGTGTTTCTTTGCTGTGTTTCTCCCTCTTTGCTGTGTTTCTTCCTCTTTGCTGTGTTTCTCCCTCTTTGCTGTGTTTCTTCCTCTTTGCTGTGTTTCTCCCTCTTTGCTGTGTTTCTTCCTCTTTGCTGTGTTTCTCCCTCTTTGCTGTGTTTCTTCCTCTTTGCTGTGTTTCTCCCTCTTTGCTGTGTTTCTCCCTCTTTGCTGTGTTTCTCCCTCTTTGCTGTGTTTCTCCCTCTTTGCTGTGTTTCTCCCTCTTTGCTGTGTTTCTCCCTCTTTGCTGTGTTTCTCCCTCTTTGCTGTGTTTCTCCCTCTTTGCTGTGTTTCTTCCTCTTTGCTGTGTTTCTCCCTCTTTGCTGTGTTTCTTCCTCTTTGCTGTGTTTCTCCCTCTTTGCTGTGTTTCTCCCTCTTTGCTGTGTTTCTCCCTCTTTGCTGTGTTTCTCCCTCTTTGCTGTGTTTCTCCCTCTTTGCTGTGTTTCTCCCTCTTTGCTGTGTTTCTCCCTCTTTGCTGTGTTGCTCCTCTCCAGAGATGTGTTATTTGGTTGTCATTCGTTTCTCATGTTGATTTCAGTCTGAGACTAACAGAGACGAGTGGCTTCAAAAGTGTGATGCACTGTCAGGATGTGATTCCCAGATAGATCTGGGGGCCGTTTCCTGCTCTGACTGCTTTGATTACGAACGACATCCGTATGTGTCTCCTCCTGATTTGTGCTCTCCCCTAACGATGAAGCCAATCAACAAGATAAATAGCTCAAGCCGCCGTGTGAGAGGGAGCGCTGCACCACCACCACCTCTGCAGGGCCAGGCTGACAAACAGGAGACAGCAGCAGCATCGGAGAAGAGAGAGAATCTCTGGGCTGAAGAGATGGAGGAGTATAGGTTCTCCTTACAGTAAGTCTCACCACTCATTATGAAATTTCCAGGAAATGTGGGTGACGAAGGCGTTTTGCCTCGCAGAAAACGGGGCTGTGACAGCCACATGTCAATGGACAACGTCTCGAGAATAACTACTATAGTAAAGATGGCACACACTCATTAATGGGGTGTGCTTATATCTTTATTTTTAACATTTAACATTTTATTTGATGATATCTCCGACCCCATCATGTTTATGTATCTCTCCTAGTGGTAAGATATTTTAGAGGGGCACACATGGCAACATTGTCTCAACACACATACCTCTGTCACTGTTTGGTTAGTTGTTTTTCAATTCCCTCTCAACGCAGACTGAGTAGGCGTTTGGACAAGTGTTTTCTCCTCTTCGTTGTGGCTTAGTGCATTTGATTTGAATGAGAAAATGGGGGTCTAGCGTGAGCAGCCCAGGTTACAACACGTTATAAACCACCTTGGCAAAACACCATGTTTAAAATTAAAATAACATATTTCAAGGAGTATTAAAATAACATAAAATGGGTATTGCTTATTTGGACAGGAAAATAGATATTTGTTTTTATTTGAGCTGAACATAAATGAATACAAGGCGAAACTACACTATTGCAATGAAAGGGGAAGCCTCACTCTCTCCTGGGGCCTCTTTTCTCATTTCTGGATGGTTCGTTGATTTGTAGCTTCTGGTAGAATATTAAACAAGATCAGAGACTATACCCTGGCATCTCCCGACGACACGGAAGGAATTACAATGATTACCACAACAACAAATATAAAGCCACACATGTGACGACACAATGCTAACTGACTGGAGAGAATAAATGCATATGTAACTTGTATAGGCCAACTACACAGAGGGAAACATTTCATGTGTATTTTATCATACAGTCCTATTTTGTCTTTTGAACAGTTAATTGATTATCCAATATGTATTTCCTTCTATTTAAGCTGTGGAACATAATATGAGTTTGTCTATACGCCCTATAATGCCCCAATGCCCTAGAAAACTACTACGGCCATATTTAAGCCGTTTTAAGACCAAACACGAACTTCAAGCAGAGCTCGCTCGCATAACAGTACAATTATATCTGTTCATCACAGCAATCCCCGGCACTGACATTGTCTTTTCTCAGTATCCCAAACAGTCGTGCAATGCTTTCACTGGGCATGTCTAGCACCTGAGAACTGTATGGGGAACGAGCATAAGGGGATTCTTGTATTGTTTTATTCACTATTCCACTCGTCTCAGTGTAGTGATGTCACCTGAGCTGCTGTGTGCTGGAGACGTGTGTTCTATTCAGCATTTGTAGATACATATTGTGGTGATTGAGGAATATTACTGCCAACTAGAGAACCACGAGACACTGAGCCCATTGATGAGGGAGAGCCTTGTTTTTATAAGGTACTCAAACCAGATATACACACTGTACTCACGCTGTCTACTCTGAATAATGTTCAAAACAAACTATAGTATTTTGTATTTTCAGGTTTCCACTTACCTCAAGTTTCACATCCTCTTGATACTCCTCTGGTAGGTTTATGAAGGCATCTTGATGAAGCTTAAAACGATGTTACTAGGACATATCAAATTGAAAATCTTATGCTGACATTTCCTTTCCAGTAATTCCACAAGAATGTCAGTTATCCACACAAGAGCAAACATGCCATCATGCATCATTAACAAGAGAAAGACAATAAAGTCTTCCCTTAGATGAACTACTCCACTGTTTCTAACAAGAAGGAGGAAATACTAACATCCTTCTGGATTATAAAATACTTTTAAATGTTGTGTGCTGTTCATAGTACAGCGGTGCCTAGATAAATAATGTTTTAGCTCGATGGGCCAGTATCTGGTGGGTCACCCCTCTCTTCTTGGAGTTTTGATTATATTAATTATCCTCTCATTTGTATCCCCTCCGATTTGCATATCAAAAAGTAAGCTGTTGGTTGCCAACCTCAAACGAGACTCTACCCAAAAACATACTTGGCTGCACGTTAACCATAAATTACCATAAATGACAATTTCAAAGGAAAGCTCAATGCTCCTATAATAAGTACAAGTATTGACAGTATCAGTCAATCCATGGAAAATGAAAAGAATGAAAGTATGCCAGGAATGATTTTTATGATGTTTTCCAGCTATGTTGATCTGTTTGAAGAAACATGAAAGACACTCGCCAACCTTTCCACCTTATTTGATGTCTGTGAGTGGAGTCTTCTTTAAGCACCTTTCTCAAAATAATGTGAGAGCATAAAAACTTCTTATGGCTGGGGGCAGTATTGAGTAGCTTGGATGAATAATGTGCCCAGAGTAAACAACCTGCTACTCAGGCCCAGTTGCTAATATTTGCATATTATTAGTAGATAGAAAACACTCTGACATTTCTAAAACTGTTTGAAAGATGTCTGTGAGTATAACAGAACTCATATGGCAGGCATAAACTTGAGAAAAAATACAACCAGGAAGTGGGAAATCTGATATTTGTAGTTTTTCAACTCATTGCCTATCGAATATACAGTGTCTATGGGGTCAAATTGCACTTCCTAAGGCTTCTAATTGATGTCAACAGTCTTTAGAACCTTGTGATGCTTCTACTGTGAAAGAGGGGGGAATGACAGCTGATTGAGTCAGGGGTCTGGCAGAGTGTCATGAGCTGGTCACGCACGTTCACGTGAGAGGTAGCTTGCATTCCATTGCAATTCTACAGACAAAGGAATTACCCGGTTGGAACATTATTGAAGATTTATGTTAAAAACATCCTAAAGATTGATTCTATACTTAATTTGACATGTTTCTACGAACTGTAACGGAACTTTTTGATTTTTCGTCTGGCCTGCGCGTCATGAATTTGGATTACTGGGCTAAACACGCAAACAAAAAGGAGGTATTTGGACATAAATGATGGACTTTATTGAACAAGTCAAACATTTATTGTGGAACTGGGATTCTTGGGAGTGCATTTTGATGAAGATCATCAAAGGTAAGTGAATATTTATAATGTTATTTCTGACTTCTGTTTACTCCACAACATGGCGGGTATCTATATGGCTTGTTTTTGTGGCTGTGCGCTGTACTCAGATTATTCCATGGTGTGCTTTCGCTGTAAAGCTTTTTTGAAATCTGACACAGCGGGTACATTAAGGGGAAGTGTATCTATATTTCCATGCATAATAGTTGTATCTTTAATCAATGTTAATTATGAGTATTTCTGTAAATTGATGTGTCTCTCTGCAAAATCACCGGATGTTTTGGAACTACTAAACATAATGCGCCAATGTAAACTCAGATTATTTGGATATAAATATGAACTTTATCGAACAAAACATACATGTATTGTGTAACATGAAATCCTATGAGTGTCATCTGATGAAGATCATCAAAGGTTAGTGATTAATTTGATCTCTATTTCTGCTTTTTGTGACTCCTCTCTTCATCTGTGACTAGGTAATGACCTAACATAATCGTTTGGTGTGCTTTCGTCGTAAAGCCTTTTTCAAATCGGACACTGTGGTGGGATTAACAACAAGTTTATCTTTAAAATGGTGTAAAAGACGTGTATGTTTGAGGAAGTTTAATTATGAGATTTCTGTTGTTTTGAATTTGGAGCCCTGCACTTTCACTGGCTGTTGTCATATCGATCTTGTTAGCGGGATTTAAGCCATAAGAATTAAATCAAAGTGTTTGATTAGTGTTGTAATTTCATATGGCCAATTTGCTACTGGAAAGCATTGCAACAACTTTTTCTAAAGTAAACATATTTGAACTGACTACCGTACTGACTACTAATCAATGTAATGATCCAACACAGCGTTTTAAAGTCTAGAGTATTCTTAGGAGAACCTCAGACTTAGAAGGCTTTTCTGATCCCCCCCCCTCCCAAAAAATAAGAAGTCAACAGGAAGTTGTTGAGTTCAATTACTTACAACTCTCTTTAACAACGTCTTAGAATGGCCAACTTCAGTGGACCACGCTAGCACCTCGTGATTTCAGTTCATTTTTGTGTCATCTGTTGTATGAGGTGTCGCATTACTGTCTCTTATGCAAGTTTACATTGCAATGGGTTGAAACAAACTCTCACTTTAAGTTGAAAACTGTGACCTCTACACATGAGCATGCCTAATAATATTATAGTGCTGATCGGCATTGATACAAGAGGCCAGTACTCATTAGCCAACTCTATTGGTCAGGAGGACTACTGCGCATGTATTTTACCCCCCCCCCCCCCCCCCGTTTGTGCATGTTTGCTCATTAATTAGACTGCCGAGTGTGTCTCAGCAATGTTATCCAGCTAAATATGTTTTTTCTCTCGTTTTGGGGAAACCAGTTTTAATCAAACTCACACTCACATAACAATTAGATCTAATTAGCCCAATTATTAAGACTCTAATTACACTGAAATGTACCCCCTAAATCTCATATCAATTATGTGAGTGACATTCCTGTTAGAGACAGAGCAAGGGATAAGACAACGTGTAGCGACACCCTTTGTCTCCAGAGGCCAAATGATGATGCCAGCATCTCCACAGTAGATTCACTCCATGCTGGAACTGGTAGGGGTGTCCAGGTAGGGGAGCCCTGCTAGGGGAGCCCTTGTAGGGGAGCCCTGGTAGGGGAGTCCTGGTAGGGGAGCCATGGTAAGGGAGTCCTGGTAGGGGAGCCCTGGTAGGGGAGTCCTGGTAGGGGAGCCCTGGTAGGGAATCTCTGAAGCTGGAGACTCACATCTCCCTCTCTAGCTTTAAGCACCAGCTGTCAGAGCATTTTACAGATCACTGGTAGGGGAGTCCTGGTAGGGGAGTCCTGGTAGGGGATCCCTGGTAAGGGAGTCCTGGTAGGGGAGCCCTGGTAAAGGTGTCCTGGTAGGGGAGTCCTGGTAGGGAGTCTCTGAAGCTGGAGACTCACATCTTCCTCACTAGCTTTAAGCACCAGCTGTCAGAGCATTTGTACAGATCACTGCACCTGTACTTAGCCTATCTGTAAACAGCCCATCTATCTACCTACCTCATCCCCATACTGGCATTTATTTATTTATTTAGCTCCTTTGCACCCCCGTATCTCTACCTGCACATTCATCTTCTGCCGATCTACCATTCCAGTGTTTAATTGCTATATTGTAATTACTTCGCCACCATGGCCTATTTATTTCCTTAACTTACCTCATTTGCACTCACTGTATATAGACTGTTTTCTTTTGTTCTACTGTATTATTGACTGTATGTTTTGTTTATTCCATGTGTAACTTTGTGTTGTTGTATGTGTCGAATTACTACGCTTTATCTTGAACTTGTTCTCAACTAGCTTACCTGGTTAAATAAATGTGAAATAAATAAAAGGGGAGTCCTAGTAGGGGAGTCCTGGTAGGGGAGTCCTGGTAGGGGAGCCCTGGTAGGGGAGTCCTGGTAGGGGAGTCCTGGTAGGGGAGTCCTGGTAGGGGAGCCCTGGTAGGGGAGCCCTGGTAGGGGAGTCCAAGTAGGGGAGTCCTGGTAGGGGAGCCCTGGTAGGGGAGTCCTGGTAGGAGAGCCCTGGTAGGAGAGTCCTGGTAGGAGAGTCCTGGTAGGGGAGTCCTGGTAGGGGAGTCCTGGTAGGGGAGCCCTGGTAGGGGAGCCCTGGTAGGGGAACCCTGGTAGGGGAGCCCTGGTAAGGGTGTCCAGGTAGGGGAGCCCTGGTAGGGGAGTCCTGGTAGGGGAGTCCTGGTAGGAGAGCCCTGGTAGGGGAGTCCTGGTAGGGGAACCCTGGTAGGAGAGCCCTGGTAGGGGAACCCTGGTAGGGGAGCCCTGGTAAGGGTGTCCAGGTAGGGGAGTCCTGGTAGGGGAGTCCTGGTAGGAGAGCCCTGGTAGGGGAGCCCTGGTAAGGGAGTCCTGGTAGGGGCGTCCTGGTAGGGGAGCCCTGGTAGGGGAGTCCTGGTAGGGGAGCCCTGGTAGGGGAGTCCTGGTAAGGGTGCCCTGGTAGGGGAGTCCTGGTAGGGGAGCCCTGGTAGGGGAGTCCTGGTAGGGGAGTCCTGGTAGGGGAGTCCTGGTAGGGGAGCCCTGGTAGGGGAACCCTGGTAAGGGAGTCCTGGTAGGGGAGCCCTGGTAACGGAGTCCTGGTAGGGGAGTGCTGGTAGGGGAGCCCTGGTAGGGGAGTCCTGGTAGGGGAGCCCTGGTAGGGGAGTCCTGGTAGGGGAGCCCTGGTAGGAGAGCCCTGGTAGGGGAACCCTGGTAGGGGAGCCCTGGTAAGGGTGTCCAGGTAGGGGAGCCCTGGTAGGGGAGTCCTGGTAGGGGAGTCCTGGTAGGGGAGCCCTGGTAAGGGAGCCCTGGTAGGGGAGTCCTGGTAGGGAACCCTGGTAGGGGATCCCTGTCCTTGGTAGGGTAGTCCTGGTAAGGGAGTCCTGGTAGGGGAGTCCTGGTAGGGGAGCCCTGGTAGGGGAGGTAGGGGAGCCCTGGTAGGGGA